>NC_056737.1:1960741385-1960813885 GCF_019279795.1 Protopterus annectens
AAAGTAATGGTAATAATCTTTGCCATGTGTCAAGCCCCACCTTGCAACCATACACCTGTGCAACTGTGAATATGGTGAGTCACGAATTGTGCAACAGTAAAAACCAAACTCCATAAATGCACAGCTCTCTAAACATACTGCATTGAAAGAAGAGCAAAAGTCAACAGACAAAACACATAAAAACAATGTATCCCTATGCATCACCCATAACCACCCTGTCTAAATACACTGGCTGAACGATTGGACAATGGTGAGGTAGAAGAAACCATGTTTTCATGAAAAAGAGAATCGATGTAGTTTAACACCACTACACTTTTTTCATGAGCCAAAACTCAAGCAAAGACATGAATTGCTCACACACACACACACACACACACACACACACACACACACACACACACACACACACACGCACACACACGCACACACGCACAAGCACACACGCACACACACGCAGACACACACACGCACACACGCACACACGCACAAGCATGCACGCACACACACGCAGACACACACACACGCGCACACACACACACACACACACACACACACACACACACACACACACACACACACACACACACACAGCACTTGCTCTAGTGTTACCTGTTGACTGCACAGAGGGAATTCCGGGTTGGTCCTGAACCCCCCACTTTTTTAACTGAAAGCAGAAGCAATTTCTGACCCCTCCTGGGCAAGTCTGTCAAGGCATGTCTTCATAACTTCCTTCCTCTCGTCTTGGCAGAGTGCAGTTTAATAGCTCATTCTCATTACCCAGGGAAACTGGCTGCATTTACTCAAGTGCCTGCAAGGGGACTCAGTCTCATTAGCTTGTTTCATTTGAAGTTCACCTTGCACACTTGCGTCTGTTCTTGGAGGTGTACAGTCATAGCATTAGCAATTAAGGGGGCTTACTTTGATTAGTTTTTCTCACCCCCTTTTCCACACCCCCTTTTTATTTACTCATTTTCTCTGAACACTGCTGCACTTGGGCTGTGTGCTCTGCATATTTCCTGCATTCACCTTGCGCACCTTCATCGACTGATTCCAGCTGGGGGAAGGTACATCCCACTTTGTCACCCTCCTTTTCTACACCACGCGTCACGATGGTTCTCCACCTCACTATCTTTCTCCTGCTTCCTTTAACACACTACACTACACCATCATTAACCGCATCTCTTCTCCCATCTCTCAGTCTACTCTGTTCTAAAATGCCAGAAATCCCCACAATCACAGAGTTGAACTTCAAGACCTCCCTCACCCTTTTATACCCTTAATTCACCTCCTACCACTCTCACTCAACTCCAGCTTCACCATCCATTTACCTCATCTCCTCCAAGCCTATAAAACCTCAGCAATCCCACCTCAAACTGCCTAAAGACCTCAATAAATTCACCCCCATCCTGTTCATACTCCTCAGATCCAGCACTGAATGCACTCTAGGTCCTTCGCAATACGTAACACCCATAACTTTTCCAGCCACTGCCACCATCTCCTGTGCACTAATTAACACCAAAAGCATCCCTAATAATCTTGATCAGATAATCACCTGCCTTACGACCAACTCACCCGACATCACAGCTGTCACTGACACAAACCATTCACCCTCCTTCCTGGAGGCTCACAATAAAAATTTACCCAAACAACAGAGACCCCTGAGACAGAAACACACTCAACCACCACAAAACACGACACCAACCCCAGAACACATAGCTCACCACCATAGTGTGCCTCTCAATCTAAGCCCTTAAGGCAAAATGTACTAATCATAGGCGACTCAATTGTGAGGCACAGTGTTGTCCCACTCACTAGGCTGAACAAGAAGAAGGTGACAGTCAGTTGTCTATCAGGTGCCAGGATGCGCCACATAACACATGCACTCAGGTCACTCCACAATAAGTATAAATATGACTCAGTCATTGTCCGTGTGGGTATGAATGACCTGAGATGTACCTCTCTGGACTACATGAAAACAGATGTGATGGAACTCTCAGATTATGTGCCCCAGGTAGGTATGACCATAGCCCTGAACAGTATTCTACAGTCACCCAGAATGATACCACAGTGCGAGCAGAAAATGATTGACTTCAACAATTGGCTAAGTTTTTGGTGTCATTTTAAGGGGATCCAGTATCTGTCTGCCTGGAACGACATGATCAACAGACCTTGATGCTTTGCCAGAGATGGCCTGCATCTGTCATGCCTATAGTGCCTTTTTAGGCAGTGTTCCAAAGAACAAAATGTCACTGTAACAGCCACAAACAAATACAAACTGAGGGTCACGCTGCTCAATGCCAGAAGCCTAAATCTCAAGATGCACTCACTCTAAGCTCTCTTCAAAATGGAGAATTTCAACATCTGTGCTGTAATGGAGACCTGGTTTAAAGAGGCAGAAAGCACCCTTGCGCTCCCAGGCTACAACTCATTCCATACATTTTGGCCTGAGAATACTGCTGGGAGCTCCAAAGGTGGTGATGTCTCCATATTCTTAAAGGATAGACTCTAGACTGGTAGCCCAGCATAATGCATCTGAGATACTTCAGGTACAACTAACACTGGGTAAGATGGCAATACAAGTCATAGCCTGCTACAGAACCCCAAACATGTCCCTAGACTCTCACTCAAAGTTCCTAAGCACCCTGGAATCTATCAAGGTCCAAACCAATACTCTCATACCGGGTGACTTCAACTACCCTTCCATCAACTGGGAAAACTATTAATGTGCCAATATACAGGCCCAACGCTTTCTGGAATTTTTCAATTCCAATGCCCTGGACCAGCTCATTCTGACACTCACTAGAGGAAGCAACATCCTCGGCCTGGTTATCACCAACATGGGAGACCATTGCTCCACACCTATAGTCAATTCCTCCCTGGTTAAATCTGACCACAAACTGATCACCATGGAAATCTCCATCTCACCTACAACCCCCGCTAAGGTGACCACCCTGAAAAACTTCTCTAAAGCCGACTTTGGGCTCTTAAAAACAGAGGTGGCTAACTTCTTGCCACCCATGCCAATGGAAAATAACTGCATGACTGCCGAATCATACACCAATGCACTGTACAAGCACGTATATAAATGCATGGACCTTGCTATACCAAATAGAACTAAGACGCTCCACTGCAAAAAAGGAAGCCAATCTGGTGGTTCCCAGCCATTAATAAACTCTACAACAGAAGGAAGAAACTGTTGCAGAAAAAAATGAAGTCACAACACTAGAAAACCTCCCTTATCAGTCTCAACATAAAACTGAGATTCCTTATCAAATCCTCTAAAGCCAGCTATGGAGACATAATTGCAGCTGACACCAAAAACAACCACAAAGCCTTCTATAGCTATATCAAAAACCTCCAAGGCAATACCCAGATTTGCTCTGAGTTATTGCACAATGGCACCTCCTATTCTGAGCCAACAGATATAGCCAACATACTGGCTGATAGATTCAGTGCCAACTTTACCCCTCTCTCCCCCCAAGGGTCCTATCACAATACCAGAAGAAAGTCTGGTACCCACCATTTCTGTGGCACAGGTAAAAGCTACATTGTCCAAAGCCAAGAATAGAACGTCCATGGGACCTGATAATATCCCTGGCTGCATCCTACATGAGCTACAAAATGAACTGGCACAACATCTGTGTGCCCTGTTCAATTACAGCCTTACCTTAGGCTCTGTCCCTAACAAATGGTGCACTGCTATAGTCATCCCACTCCATAAAGGGGGAGCAACTACAGACCCTGGGAAATATCACCCCATTAGCCTGACGAGTCTGGTATGCAAAGCTAGGGAGCACATCATCATGGACCTGTTTAGCAGTTTGGCTTTGTCAAGGGGAGATCCTGCCTGCTGCATCTGATTGACTTCTTCGAGGCAGTCACCAAGGCTGTGAATGAGGGCAAGGCAGTGCATACAGCCTGCCTTGACCTGGCCAAGACCTTTGATAGCATTCCCCACTCAGGTATCATTGATAAACTCACCAAACTTGGCATGAATCCTTACATCACTAGGTAGGCTATAAATTGGCTCACAGACAGGACACAGAGTGAAAGTTGTGGATTCCAAGTCAGACTGTCAACCAGTCACAAGTGGAGTCCCACAAGGCTTGGTCCTGGGCCCTCTCCTGTGTGGCATTTACTTCTCAGAAGTCCAAGCCAACAAAGAAGGACTCTGGTTGACCAAATTCACTGATGTCTGCAAGCTAGGAGTCATTATCAACTCCCCAAGTGATGCAGACATCCTACAAAAGGGCTTCTTTGAGACCAATGACTGGTGTCAGAACCATAGCCTGAAGCTTAACATAAAAAAATCTGTTATCATCCCCTTTGGAAAAAACTCAGTTCCCATGAATTACTACATTGATGGGAGCCCACTGACCACTGAAGGGGCCATAAGAGATCTAGGCACCCAGGTTGACAGCCACCTCACCTTCGACCACCACATTGCCACTGTAGTCAGAAAGTCCTTCTATGTGGCGCATTTTATAACCAAATGTTTCACATCCGGGAAGAAAGAAGTCATCATCCCTCTCTACTCATCCTTCATTAGGCCAATCATCGAATATACCGCCCTGTTTGGCATGTACCCAACAAGACACCTACAACAGCTGGAGAGGCCACAAAAGTACCTCACAAAAAGGATCCTAGGCCTTAAACACATGTCCTACATGGACAGACTCAAGAAACTTCAGCTGTTCTCATTCTCTTATCGTCTACTTAAAGGTGATCTCTGCTTGACTTACAAAGCCATGTCCAACGCAGCCCTACTTGAAATGCTACATCTAAAGAAATCCCATTCCCCCTGCGCCACACACTCCATAGATCACAACCTCATTACCACAATTAACAGAACATGCTGGAGGGACAGGTTTATCTCTCAAAGACTGCCCATACTCTGGAATAAGCTTCCCGTTTATGTCAAGCAGAGCACCTCGCTGGCCCTCTTTAAGGGAAATCTTGACGAGTGGATGGGTGGCAGAAAGTTCACCCCAGGGATCACTCCAGTTGCCCTACTGGATAGGGGCACTGTGAACTAACATCGGGTGACACTGTGCCTGGGCAATTTTTTGGGCTAGGCTTGTAAAGGCTCCAGGGCCACTAGCCTAGTACACACCTATGAACCTATGAACCTATGAACTTTAAACCAGCTATCATTAAACAAACAAATGTCTCCTCAGATACTGAACACAATTAAATCCTTGTAAAACTTTCCTCTCAGAAGATGTCACCTTCTAATAGTAGTTGCCTACCTTTCCCTCCAGCCTCTCTTAATAAATTTAAACCCTTATTCTTACTATCACCTCAGCTGACCAAAACTATAAAAATATTGTTATTCTAGGAGATTTTAACCTAAAATACATAGGTCTTTTGAGGAACAACATTGCTGAATTCTTTTGAGCAACAACATTGCTGAATTTGTAACCAGTAGCAACCTTAAACAGTTAGTCAATGATGCTACACATCCAAATCTCCAAACTGACAACCACTTCTTCCTGGATCTCCTAATCACTAACAAACCCCTCACTCTAAGTCCAACTAACTGTAGGAGAGACACAACCCTCCACATCATTGTTAGCTATAGGTCCCCCACCATGAAAACCACACAGCCTACCTGGACCTACTTGACTGACTCTCAGTACAGCTGAATACCCTGGTCATGGGTGACTTTAACTAAAGTTCCATCAAATGGGTAACATATATGACCACAAATGCACTCATCCAAAGGTTTCTGGACTTTGTTAACACAAATGCCCTGGAGCAGATAGTCAGAAACCCCACAAGGGGCTCTAACATACTTGACATAGTGCTCACCAACATGGAGGATTGCTGCATCACACAATGTTTGGGGCACTCCCTGGTAAAGTCTGATCATGAATCAGTCTTGTTCAAAGTAAAGATTGTACATGACTCACCCTCCAGAGAAAAAAAGTTAAAAAATATCTCCAAAGCAAGCTACAGCCTACTGAGCAGTGGTATCAATAGTTTCAGACCCCCTGCCAACACTGACAGCAATGACCCCTATACTGAGATGTACACAAGTGATTAGTATAAACACCTCTATAAATGTATAGACTCAGCCATACCAGAGCGAATCAAATCAAGATCCTGATGAAAAAATAAGCCACCCTGGTGGACATCCAGCATAAATAGGTTATACAATAAGAGAAAGAAATTGCTGTCAAAAGACAAGAAGGAACGGTCCCAACAAAGGAAGAACTCCCTCCAAAGCATAAACAAGCAGATTAGACATGTTGTAAAATCCTCTAAAGCTAATTATGAAACTTAATTAGCATCCCTAGCTAAGGCAAATCACAAAGCATTCCTTAGCTACATCTGAAATCTAAAATAGAAGGCCCAGCTTTGTGCTTAACTAGCTGTGGACTGTACCACTTATACTGAACCTGAGCAAATCATCAACCTGCTACAAACAGGTTTGTTTGAAACTGCCTTACCCCTTTCCCCACCAATCATACCCCATAACATACCTGTCACCAGTCCTCTACCTAGTATCTCCAGAGAGCAGGACATAGCCACACTCTCCAAGGCCAAAAATACAGCCTCTATGGGACCAGACAACATCCCAGGCTGCCTATTAAATGGTCTAAAACAGGAGTTAGTGGAACCACTGAGCATGCTCTTCAATCTCAGTCTAAGCACTGGCTTTGTCCTAGCTGAGTGGAAAAACAGCAACCATAATCCCTTTGCACAAAGCAGGTATCTCAACTGACCCCAGGAACTAAAGACATATAACCCTAACCAGCCTTATCTGCAAGGCCATGAAGAGAATAATCATAGATCTTATCAACAAGGATATAAGTGACCTTCAAACTCTTGACCCGACCCAGTTTGACTTTGTTAAGGGCAGGTCTCGCCTGCTAAACCTGGTGGACTTCTTCAAGAATGTTACTAATGCCCTGAATGAAGGCAAAACAGTTCACACTGCCTGTCTCGACCTACCCAAGGCATTTGACACAATCCCTCACTCAGGCATTATTGAGAAACCCACCCAGCTGGGGATTAACCCTTATATCACTAGATGGGTTACCAACTGGCTCACAGACCAAACACATACAGTCAAAATTGGGAATGCCAACTCTATCAGCAGAGCTTTTGCCAGTGGTATTCCACAGGAATCTGTGCTAGGTCCCCTACTATTTTGTATCTATTTTTCACAAGACCAGATGAAAATAGATGGCCTATGGCTTACCAGGTTTGCTGATGACCGCAAACTGGGTGCAATCATTGAATCTCCCAAAGATGTTAACATACTACAAAATGGGCTTACACTGATAAATGATTGGTGTCAAAGCAACGGACTTAAACTAAATGCAAAAACTTCATTATTATCCCCTTCAGCAAAGGAGAAACCTCTGCTAATTACAACATTAATAATATCCCCCTAAATTCAAAGCCAGTAGTGAGAGATTTAGGAATGCAAGTTGACAGCAGCCTTCATTTTGATAATCAGGTGTCCGCAGTAAGGAAGGCCTTCTATGTTGCACACCTCATAAGCAAGGATATAGCACCCAAAGCTAAGGAAGTTATAACTCCCCTGTACTTGGCTCTCATCAGACCAATAATAGAGTACAATGCTCAGTCTGTATGTACCTCAAAAAACATCTGCAGCAACTGGAGAGACCTCAGAGGTTTCTAACCAAGAAAATTCACGGCCTACAACACATGACCTACCCGGACAGACTGAAGTCGCTATCACTTTACTCAGTATCATATAGACTGCTTAGAAGCTACTTGTACCTGGCCTACAGAGCAGTCTCAGACCTTGCCTTGATGAAGCTGTTGCACATCCGCAAATCCAATGGGATAAGTTTCTCTCCCTCTAGGGATCTTAACCTTGTCTGCAATATTAACAGAACATGCTGGAGAGACAGGTATGTCTCCCACAGGTTGCCACTCCTCTGGAACAAACTCCCAATTCATGTAAAACAGAGCTCCTCAATTACCCTATTTAAGTGTAACCTGAACAGTTGGATCAGAAACTGTAAATTTACAAGGGGGGGTTTCACCTATGTCATCCCTACTAGACAGGGGCAGCCGGTGCTGATCTTGGATTTGCATGCAGACTTAGACTATATATCATGGTCCATAAGGGAACAAAGGTACCATGACTAGACTTGTATTGACCTTAGGCCAATAGCCTAGTAACCTCCTATGATCTATGAGTATCTCCAATATATCTGTTCTTCCACCCCCTTTCAACCAACACTGCCCAGTAATCTTCCACATTATCCATCAGTTGCCAAAACTGCTCCCAGACTAGTTACCTTCAGATCTAGACCCACCATCTATACAGACTATCTCAAAAGACATCTAGCAACTTTTGACTGGTCTCTAATTACCAACTTACAAAATCCCAACTTGGCTGCAACAGCTCTGGCACATACCCTCTTTCAAATTCAAGGCAGGTTCTTCCTTCTCACACAGTTTATTTTCAAATACAACAACCCCCCCCCCGACTAACCACTGAACTGAAAGCTCTGCTCAAACTTAGGGACAATGCATAGTCTTCATGAAGACAAAATCCCTCACCTGAAAATCATACTGCCTTTACATCTCTATGTAACCTAGCTAAGCAAGCCATATGAATATGCAAAATAACTACTTCAAATTCAAGCAACTTGCCTTTCTAGGCAAACCCAAACATTTTTGGCAGGAAGTAAATCTTCTCATGGGCCATAAATCCACTGTTACCACCTCCTCTCCTAGCACCAATTACACATCTCAAGGCCAACTTTCAACCTCTGACTTTCTCAATGATTTCAGCCACCTCCCTAGCATTGCAACCTCTACCTCTCCCCCCAGCTCATCTAGCTCCCCTCCTTATATCCACCTCTTCTATTTTGAAAACATTATACAAAAAGAATTTGTTCCCCTTCTAGGAAACATACACTTGGATCAACCCCCTGGTGCAGACAACCTACTGCCTTGGCTTTATCACTCTGCAAAGACTTCCTTGCCATATCTCTTCTACATATTTATAACCTCTTCTTAATTCAAGATATAATACCAGACATATGGAAAACTGCTCTGATTAAACCCCTTTCCAAACAGTCCCAGCCAGTAAATATCTCCCTCTTCCACCCTATCTACTTCCTCCCTACAGTTCGAGAAATATTTGAAAAACTAAACTGTCTGCTCACATACAACAGTACCAACTCCTCACTCTTAAAGAGCATAGATACTGGGCTGGCTGGAGCATGACAGCAGTATGGTCACGTATAGATGAGATCCTTCTTAACATGGATAAAGGAAACCTTTCAGGAGCTCTCTTCATTGACCATACCAAAGCTTTTGATCTAATTGACCACTTCCTGCTCTTTCACTCCCTCCAAGAAATTGGGGTTAGCCTCAACATTGTCACCTGGTTCCAACATTTCTTAACAAATAAGTATATCAGTGTCAAATTAAGCCCATCCCGATTACTGCCAGCACCCATTACCAGAGCAGTGTGTGAAGGCTGCCAGCCTAGCTAGATATAAATTTGTAGATAATTCTGTCATTTGTAAATATTAATATAAGCCACAGGCTTGTTCTCTTAAATTTAAGAAAATTATGTTAAATGTTGAATGTCAAAAATGCAATAACAGTGCACTCTGCTGGAAGAAAGCTGATAAGTCAAGCATTGTATGACTGATCTCAAACTTGGAGCCATGATATCAGGACCAGCAGATGCTTTCTATTATTTTGAGACCAGAGTTAATTGCTAGATTTTACATATATAATGTCTTTAATTGCTGTGGTTTCCTGACCAGGTGCAAGATCAAAGATATGTAAAATTCTGAGTTTCTGTTAGCCTGGGAACCAGAGAAGAATGATGTAATCTAAAATGGGTCAGCAGTGATGTATTATCAATTTAAAAGACTGTCTCAGAGATAGAAAGAGAGAGAGAGAGAGAGAGCATTTTGGATTTTGTCTAAAGCTGACAACAACTCACCAGTACTCTGCTTTTGCTCTATATGTAAGTTTATTTAGAACTGTGATTGCACTTAGGAAAAGATAGAAAATAGTAAGTTTAGTCTAGCTGTTTTCTATATTTATGTCAGAACTATTCTACAGTATTCTTTTAAGCATTTTCCTGTGATGTCTGAACTCTTGACTAGCACTGTGTAGTAAGAAGTATTGTCTTGTGTTTTTATTTATTAAATATTTTAAACCTTTCAACTGTGGCTGTTTTGTGTAGAGATAATTTGAACTCTAGAGTACATTGCATGTATATAGTAATACTCTACAAAGCCACTCCAATAAGCCTTAACACACTTACTAACTGGATAATAATATTGCACCGTAATAATTGGACACCCTTTAGTAAGGGCCTTTTTAGTAGCTGATAAATAGGGGTTCTGGTGGCAGTGGATTACTACCTTATAGCCTGGACAGAAAGGGCACAGCTAGTGAACCTGTGCCAGCCTTCCCCAAGAGTGTCTGTGTCGTATATAAATCATATCTCAAAATGTGTGTGTGTGTGTGTGTGTGTGTGTGTGTGTGTGTGTGTGTGTGTGTGTGTGTGTGTGTGTGTGTGTGTGTGTGCGTGTGTGTGTCAGCTACTTGGGCAGGGACACAAAGCACTGGTTGGACAGAGGGAGTGCTGGGAGGACTTGGCTTGGAACCCTGGCTAAGGACTCCACTCTATAGCTGTGTCAGTGGGGAGTCTTACTGGGGATCTGGAGAGAAAGGGAGAAACCAGCCACAGACTGACTGTGATGTCTGTGTGCTCTTAAGGGAAATTGTACTTTACTGTGTGTGTGTATTTGTCATCCTTCCCAATGTGGACACCCCTCACTGGTGTTAGTGGTGAGGATTGAAGATCCTTGATTACTGGACCAGTGCATGGGTGTTACATATTAATTGGTTGGCAGTGGTGAGATAGGACACCACATATTAATTGGTTGGCAATTGGCTTGTGGTGGTGTGGATAGTGAATTCCTGTAGCTTGTGTGCAGTGATCACTGAAGATGTTTTTGTACTCTAAATCAGCCATGCAGTGAATATTCAGAGTTCAGATCACAACTTTTTTATTTCTTCTGTTAGCATAGTTAGTCAGCGAGAGCAGGCAAGCATTTCAGCAGATGAGTATGGCAAGCTGACAAGGAGCCAGTTGGCTGAGATGTGCCAGGCTAAGGGACTGGTGCATGGAAACATGACTAAGACAGGCATGATTGCAGCTTTGGTCACAGCTGCATCAGAAAACAGCAGTCAGGAGGATGATTAGACTGGCCATGGAGATGTACAACACTCAGAGAATGGACAGCTCAATCTTTCTGCAGAGGACTTAAAAATCCATCTGGAGCTAAAGAGACTTGAGTTGGAGGCCATGCATTTGGAAACAGAAGCAGCAGAGAGACTGAGATGTCTGTAGGCTGAGGCTACACCTAAGGAAATGTAGAGGCAGAGGCAGCACAAAAAGGAGATGCTGACTCTTCGCCAGAGTCATGGAGGTAATGAGGAAGGGAGTAACCAGACCCCAGAAGCACAAAAGGTCAGTAAATGTCTTCTGCACTTTACAGAGGGGGATAATTTTAATAGTTTCATTCATATGTTTGAGAGGGTATGTGAACAGTATGATGTTGACGAAAGGCTCTAGGTATGGTTCTTGGCCCCCTTACTTCATGGTACAGCTGTAACTGTGTTGTCTAAACTTTCTGATCACAATTTTTTTGATTATACTACTGCTAAGAATTGTCTGTTAGAAGAAATTTTTAAGCTAACACCTGAAATTTATAGGAAAAAGTTTTGTGAGCATAGATGCAAGGCAGATGAAAGTGTGTGTGAATATGTTTCTGAACTGAGCACCTATTTTCATAGGTGGGTGAGTGGATGCCAGACCACCACTTTTGAAGGGCTGGCAGACCTTTTGCTGAGGGAACAACCCTTAGCACTTTGCCTGAGGACATGAGGATCTGGTTAGCTGATAGACAATGTGCTACTTCAGATGAGTTGGGGAAGAAGGCAGACCTATACCTAGCAAGCAGGGCATCCCTGCACAGGAAAGGGACCCCCAGTACTGCTCATGGGTCTAAAGGAACCCATGGTGGGCAGTCCAGACTGCCCCAACAGAATCTATCATTAGTATGGGAAACCACTAGTTCAGGTACATGTCCAGGACCTAGGGTTAAATGTTTTGAATGCAACCAGTGGGGCCATGTGGCATACAGATGTCCATGGAGGCATGGTGGGGAACAAAAGTTGAGAGAGCTCTTGAGACAACAGGGGTACCAAACAACCATCCTGCAGAAGTCCTGATAGGGGGAGACTTTGATGAGGCAGTACCATGTGTGTATGCAGTTACACTCAGTCAGGCTTGGAGACAAGCATGTGGGTCTGGTTGCCTGGGGGAGACCCAGTCAGACCGCATACTTGCAGCCAGGACTGGTGAGGTGGTTACTTCAGGGAAGGAGCTACTATGTAGCAGTGAGACTGAAGGTGAGCCACAGCTGCTTGTGGATACTGATGTTCCCTTGGACAGAGTAACTACAAAGGTAGAGGTTGGGTGAATTTCCTATCTCCCATCCAATCATCAAGGTTCCTTTTGAAGAGGGCCAAAGAGGTGCTCTACTTGACATGTATGGGCAGTCTATTCCAGAGTCTGGGGAGTCTCTGGGTCAGGAACCTATCCTTCCAGCATGTTTTGTTCATTGTGATGACAAGGTTTAGATCCCTGGAAAGTGTGTCTCTGAGGGATTGGGATTTCTTTAAGTGTAGCATGTCCAACAGCTCTGGGTTTGACATGGCCTTGTATGTTAAGCATAGATTGCCTCTGAGTAGATGATATGTGACAGAGTATAGGTGGAGTTTATCTAGACAGTCAGCATAGATCATTTGCTTTAGGCCTATGATTCTTTTAGTGAGGTATTTCTGTGGCCTTTCCAGTTGTTGCAGATGTCTTGAGAGGTACATACCAAACGGGGTGTTGTATTCTATAATGGGTCTAATGAGGGATGAGTACAGTGGGACAATGACCTCCGTTTTTCTGGATGAAAAGACCTTAGTGATGAGGTGTGCCACATAGAAGGATTTCATGACTGTTGTGGCTTTGTGGTTATTGAACGTGAGACCACTGTCCACCTGTGTCCCTAAGTCTCTTATCACACTTTCAGTGTTTAGTGTACTGCCACCTATGTGGTAATTTATGGGTACATATTTTTTTCCCAAAGGGGATAACTATACATTTTTTGGCATTGAGCTTGAGCCCATGGCTCTGGCACCAAGCATCTGTTTCTGTAAGGCCCTTTTGTAGAATATCCACATCATTTGGTGATTCAGTAATGGCTCCCAGTTTGCAGTCATCTGCGAACTTTGTTAGCCAGAGTCCCTTAGTGTTGGCCTGTACTTCAGAGAAGTAGATGCCAAACAAGAGTGGTCCTAGGACTGAACCCTGAGGTACTCCACTTGTCACTTGTCTGGTGCTGGATTTGGAGTCAGCTACTTTTATAGTGTGGGTTCTGTCAGTAAGCCAGTTGGCAACCCATCGAGTAATGTAGAGATTAATGCCCAGCTTAGTAAGTTCATCTATGATTCCAGAGTGGGTGATGGTGTTGAAGGCCTTGGCAAGGTCCAGATAGGCTGTGTGGACCACCTTACCCTTGTCCACAGCTCTGGAGACTGATCCAAAAAAGTCAATCAGGTTCAGGAGACAAGTTCAGCCCTTCACGAACCCTAACTGCATGGAGTCCAGTGTTTGAAGGTTGCCAATGTCTTTGTTTATAAGTTCCATGATAATACATTCCATGGCCTTGCAGATCAGGCTCATTAGACTGATGGGGCAGTAGTTCCTGGGATCCAAGGTGGATCCCCCCTTGTAAAGTGGGATAACTGTAGCTGTGTGCCACTCAGTGGGCATGAAGCCTGAGGTGAGGCTATGATTAAACATGACACTTCATGAGGTGCCAGTTCATTTTGTAGTTCTTGTAGTACACAGCCTGGGATGTCGTCTGGTCTCATGGATGCTGTATTCTTAGCTTTGGAGAGTGTGTTTTTTACCTGTGCGGCCGTTATTACCAGAATTTGGCAATCTTTCAGTATAGAGATGGACCCTTTAGGGTGTGAGAGGGGGGTGAAGTTTGCAATGAATTGATCTGCCAGTATACTGGCAATATCCTTGGGATCAGTATATTTATTGCCATTCTGTTTTAGCTCAGAGCAGATCTGAGCATTGCCATATAGATTCTTGACATAGCTATAGAATGCTAAAATTATATCACTCCAGATGAGATTTGAACCCACAACCCCTGCCTTAGAAGGCCAATGCCTTATCCATTAGGCCACTGGAGTGAGTAGTAGTACCCAGAATAGCAGTGATGCACCACTGTCAGAGGATGCCAGACTTCCTGTGGAAGGGGAGCTGGGAAGGATTACAAACAGAGAGTTGAGACAGGCTCAGCTCTCAGACCCTACATTGCAAGGGCTGAGGCAGGTAGCTAGTGAAGCACCTGATGCTCAAGGGAAGGGGGGATCTGTATACTGGGACAAAGGGTTGCTGTATAGAGATGGACCCCTGAGGCAGGGCTAAAAGGTAAGAGGATACAGCAGTTGGTAGTGCCTAGAGCCTACCATCTGGCACTTCTAGCTAAAGCTCATAATATTCCCTTTGCAGGCCATATGGGCATAAAACATACAAAGAGACATATTATGCAGAACTTTTATTGACCTGGAATTTCCAGAACTGTTACAGTGTACTGCAGGACTTATGAGCAGTGCCAAAAGGTAAGCAAGGCAGCAGACAATGTGAAAGCTCCTTTTATGCCTTTGCTTATGATTGAGGAGCCATTACGGAGGGTAGTTATGGATATTGTGGCGCCTCTGAGTACCCCAAGTTCCACAGGGAAAAGGTATATCCTAGTGGTGATAGATTATGCTACAATATACTCTGTGGCAGTGACTTTGTCCTCCGTTGAAGCAGAAAAGGTGGCAAATGCTTTGTTAGAGATTTTCAGCAGGGTAGGTTTCCTAAAAGAAATACTGACTGACAGAGGTGCCAATTTCATGTCAGACCTGCTGGATTGTCTGTGGAAGTACTGTGGGGTGAAGCACCTGAAGACCACCCCCTACCATCCCCAGACTAATGGTCTTGTTGAGAGTTTAAACTCTACAATAAAGTCCATGCTATGGGAATTTGCAGACCAGTTTAAGAGGGAGTGGGACAAATATCTGCCCCATCTGTTGTTTGCTTACAGAGAGGTTCCCATGAATTCACAGGTTTTTCACCCTTTGAGTTGCTGTATGGGCATAGGGTGAGGGGACTTCAAGATTTAATGCATGATGAGTGGGATGGTGAGTGTAAATCCCACAAGAAGTCTGTTGTGGCATATGTCCTAAACCTCAGGACAAGGCTCAAGGAACTCATGGGCTTGGCCCAGGTGAACTTGGCAGAAGCTCAACAACAGAAAAAGGTGTGGTATGGCAGGAATGCTTGAGCTAGAGAGTATATTGTAGGGCTTCAGGTAATGGTTCTCATTCCTGTCAGATACAACAAGCTGCAAGCAGCTTGGGAGTGACCCTACAAGGTGCTAAGAAAGGTAAGTGATGTTTACTACATGGTAGAACTGCTAGGCAGGAGGCAGGAGTACAAATTGTACCATGTTAACATGATGAAACTTTACCATGATAGGGAGGCCCTTGTGCTTAGTATTTGCAGTGGATTGCAGGAGGAATCTGAGGGAGATCTGGTGACTGATCTCCTCAGTGAGGCTTGGACTGACACCTCAGTGGAAGGGGTAGCAATGTCCCAGCAGCTATTTCCTACCCAGGTTCAAGAAATCTGAGCAGTGTTACAGGAGTTTGGGGACATGTTCACTGGGAAACCTGGGTGCACCCACCTGGTGCAGCACCAGGTGGATGCAGGACCCCAAAAGCCTATTAGGCAGGCCCCTTATAGGGCACCTGAGAAAGTCAAATAGACTCTGATGGAGGAGATACAGGAGATGTTGGAACTAGAGGTAATTCAAGAGTGCAACAGTCCCTGGGCCTCCCCAGTGGTGCTGGTGCCAAAGAAGGATGGCAGCACCAGGTACTGTGTGAACTACAAGAAATTAAATAGTCACACATAGTCAGATGCTTACCCCATGCCTAGGACAGATGAGGCCCTAGAGCAGCTGGTTGAGGCTAAGTATCTTACCACCACTGATCTTACCAAGGGTTACTGGCAAGTGCCCTTGACTCCCAGTGCTAGAGAGAGGTCAGCCTTTGTGACTCCTTTTGGCTTGGATGAGTTCACAAAGATGCCCTTTGGGATGAAAAGTGCCCCAGAAAATTGTAGGAGAGAATCCATGTTTTACGTTTAAAAATAAGAAAAATTAAAAAAAGTCTGTTATGTAATAATGATGGACAATCTAATAGATGAATGTTAAATGGGAAAAGGACAATGGGCACTCCAAGATGTGGCTCTTGTAAGGTATGTAGCCTTATTAATACAACAAACATGTCTGAACATCCAGTTACACATAGAATCTACAAATTCTATGGTCTTGCAAACTGCAATAGCAAAAATGTGGTATAGGTTCATAGGTAGGTTCTAGGCTATCGGCCCAAGGACCTATGTAAGCCTAGCCAGCAAGGTACCATAGCTTATGCCACCCAAGAAAGTTATTTTCCTGTGCCACTGTCCAGCAGGGACACAGAAGTGATCCCCGTGGTTTATTTCCTATTTCCCATCCACTCAATAAGATTTTTCTTGAAGAGTGCTAATGAAAATCTTTGCTTGATATAGATGGATAGCTTGTTCCAGAGTATAGGAAGTCTCTGGGACAGGAATCTATCCCTCCAGCATGTCCTGTTTATTGTGGTGACAAGGTTTAGGTCCCTAGAGTGAGTAGCTTGGAGGGAATGGGATTTCTTAAGGTGTAGCATGTCCAACAGCTCTGGGTTTGACATAGCTTTATATGTTAGGCAGAGATCACCTTGCAGTAGGCGATATGCTACAGAGTAAAGCTGGAGTTTGAGGCGGTCAGTGTAGGGCATTTGTTTGAGGCCAGTTATCCTCTTTGTGAGGTACTTCTGTGGCCTTTCCAGCTGCTGCTGATGTCTTGTGAGGTACATTCCAAAAGGGGCATTGTACTCTATAATGGGTCTAATGAGTGACGAGTAGAGGGGAACAATGACCTCTTTTTTCCTGGATGGGAACCCTTTTATGATGAGGTGTGCCACGTAGAAGGACTTCCTGACTACTGTGGTGATGTGACTATCAAAGGAGAGACTACTGCCCACCTAGGTCCCAAGGTCTCTTTTCACACATTCGTTGTTAAGTAGATTGCTGCCTATGTGGTAGTTCATGGGTACAGAGTTTTTACCAAAGGGGATGACACTGCACCTTTTGGCATTGAGCTTGAGGCCATGGCTCTGACACCAGGCATCTGTCTCAGTGAGGCCCTTCTGTAGGATGTCCACATCATTTGGGGACTTGACTATGGCTCCTAGCTTGTAGTCATCTGCAAACTTCGTCAGCCAGAGGCCTTCTGTGTTAGCCTGTACTTCCTATATGCAATTCCTGTTATGCCTACTATGTAGGCAAGACGAATAGAATGTTCAGAGAGCGGATCCTTTGCCATCAACTGGATATTAAAAATAAAATAGAGACAAATGCTGTGTTTGGGCATATATGTGAGAACTTGGGACATAGGTTCAGTTTCATGGTACTTTCTCAAGTAAATACTGATATCCATGGAGGAGATCTTTTCAATAAAACAGAAAAAGAGGAAATGAGATGGATCATGAATCTAAGAGCAAATCAGTCACCAAGACTTAATCAAATTGTTCTGCTAAAACCAGTACTGAAGGAGAGGAGCCTGAACAGGAAGTACTAAATATTTTTGATTGGACTAGAAGAAGGTGTGTCTGATATGAATAGTCTCATTGGTCTGACAAGATTCTGAATGACTGAGTTCCTTAAGCTTGTTATTGATTAATGAAAGATTTAAATTAAGTTAAATTCAGGTAACCAAAACAGTATCTGAAGAAGGTATCCTACTGAAAGCGCTTATCCTGGTTTAGATCTGAGACTGGTTTTTGTGCACTCCTGATTTTAATGTTTTAAATAAAGAAGAGCTTTTAATTACACACTCACTTTTGTGGAAGCCCCTTTCATCTGTGATGGATTTCAAACTACTTCAGCCAGGTGCCTTTCCACCGCTTGCAGCCAAACTCCATAATAAAACCACCCCCTACAACCTCCACAACCTCTCCCAATTAGCTCCCTTACTCTAGACCACTGTAACAACCATTCCTTCTCCATTCTTTCACGCAAACTCTTGCAATCCCTCCCTTTTACCTTAAGGAAGTCTCCTCTCCCCCCTTCAGAGCTTGACTCAAAAGACACCTTCATCAAAAATCTGACTGCACGTGCATTCCCACTGGACACATAACCTAACTCCCTCCTCACCTGCATCACTTCTACTTTGATCCTCTGTTCTCAAGTGCTGCTTCCCTCTCATATTTACTAAAATTAATTTACATTAGGTTTTCTACTCTGTTAACATTATTTACATATCATATCAATTGTCTTTGGGATTATTAGTTCTATTTTCTTTTCTTTTTTTTTTTTTTCTTTTTTTTTTTTGTGAATCTCTTCAACCAGGTTGTGCCTGCAAATGGTCAGTAGTGATCAGTGTGTACTATACAAGTAAACAAACTAAAATAAATAAGGAGCATATGTTCATCCAAAAAAACAATGGAATCCCAGAGCCAAGGCTTAGCAAACACTGATATTTAATAAAATATGTAACCGCTTTCGAACAGAGTTCTTCTTCAGAAAAGTTAAACATGTAGCAAAACCAAACTTTTAAACATATAGCAATTAAAAACAAACCAATACTTTTGCTTATGGCAATTACTTATGCAAATCCCTTGACTTTAAAACCGGTCTTAAAGAGACCTTGTTATTAATACCCGTTTTTCTATCAGCACAGAACTTAAAAATCCATTACAAATCCCTTTCTTCAGTATAATTTTTTTTAATCACCTCCACATTGTCCTTTAAACACAGTTTCTATAACCTTAAACATAAAACTATGTGAAGTTCCTGGCTCATGCACATGTTTAACTAGAGCATTGGTTACATCACTTCTAATAGCATATTTATGTTCATGTATTCTTTCATAAAACATTCTATTAGTTTTCCTAGGATAAAAATGTTCACATGCTATGCATGTTGTTAAATAGACAATGTTTTTAGTTTTACAATGTGCATGTACCTTAAAAACAAATCTTTGTTTAGAAACAGGATGTACTTGATTACATAAAACATTGACATCACTTGCTTTTAAAAGCCAGGCACCACCACATGACCACAATTAATTTCCTCTACAGGATTCAAATTGTATTGCAACACTGTTTTTCAAACTGTATTGCCTCTACAGAATTCAGGTTGTATTGCAACACTATGTTTTAAAATTAAACATTGAAATGTATGTGAAACTTGATTAAGAAATAATAAAAATTGCAAGACAAAACTAACTACAATAGTGTGTTTGTTCTTAACACTAACCCATATGTATAAATAAATAACAAACATCAATCCAGCATACTGTTGATACACTAAGACAGTATAAAAAGATGTATTATAAACATACATTGATCACATTTTCCCCTACTTTCCTTATTTGCTGTACAAGTTAAAACATTACAAAACTATCAAAGATAAAATTCAGCTTTCAGTTTTAAATAACTAGAGAGGGAAATAATATCATTCAACCCAGGGGGGTTGTTGATATTAAGTCTTAACTGCCACATACATTCTCTAAATTCCAGAAACAATTCTCGTGGACCCCCCCCCCTCCTGTTGTTAAGAACAACTTGGTCAAAGGCAATAAATTTAAACCTATGGTCAGGATTTTCCTTGATGTGCAATACCAATGTATTTTTTTCATTGGCTTTTTTAATATCATAATTGTGTTGGTATACACACACTTTGAAAGCCTTTTTAGTCTTGCCTATGTAAAATCATTCACAGGATTGGCATAAGGCTGCATAAACTACAAAAGTGCTGTTACAATTCAACCTATGGTTCAAATGTATTAGGCCATAATGTGGAATATGCAAAGTGTCCGTTTCAAAAATACTGGAACACTGTGTACAATGACCATATTTGGTCATCCGTCCTTTTCCATAGGTTTTATAACCCTCTGTGTTTTGTTCAAGTAATTTTTTAAAACAAGCATCTTTTTTATATACAACACTTGGCTTTTCCCCCACATTTTTTAACAATTCTTGATCTCCTCTAAAAATAAACCAGTTGTTATTTAATATGTCCTTGATGTCATAAAATAATTGGTTATAAGTTAAAATAAGGGTCTTGCTGAAATCTTGGGTCATGTTTGTATCTTCACTCAAAATGTTAATATTAGGGGTAACAATACCAGATGTATCAGTCCCTAATAATGGAAAAAAGTGTCCACATGCCCTTTTTTCTGTGACCTCATTAAGAATTGGTTCAATAAAATTGTTAGGATACCCTTTTTGTTGTAACATACCCCTCAACTTGCCCCTCTCTTCATAGAACATTTCTATGTCACTGATCATACGTGGCAGTCTAACACACTGGCCTTTGACAAGTGACTTTTTTTGAAAGTCAGGGTGTCCACCCTCATAGTGCAGGAGGGTATTGGAATATGTGGGTTTTCTGTACATTGTGGTTTTAAAGTTCTGTTCTACTTCATCTTTGATAATAAGTATATCCAAAAAATTAATCTTGTCACTACTTTGTTCCATAGTGAAATTTAAGAAAGATGTACTAGTATTTAAAAATTCAAAAAATATCTGTAATTCATTTTCACTGCCTTCCCAGAATATTAATATATCATCCAAAAATCTCCCATAGAATTTATACAGCTTGAATAGCTCTGAAGTGAATACCTAAGTAAGTTCCTACTGGGCTAAAACTATATTAGCAAACGGGGGCATAAGCAACCCCCATTGCTATGCCTGTTGTCTGTTTAAATAGCTGGTTCTCAAATATGATGTAATTGTTGTTAAGGACCAATTCCATTAAAGTTGTAAACATTGATATCCTTTCATGCCTTATATTTGTGTCACTGCATAAAAAAATCATAAAATAGGTCAAGGCCCTCTTCATGTGGTATTACGCTAAATAAATCTTTTATGTTGATGGTAGCCAAAATTAATTTATTACTGTATAATTCTTTCTTGATTTTCTTCAAACAATCCCATGATTCCTTGAGTATATGTTGGTAATCGAGAAGTGTAGATTTTAAATGAAAATCAAGAAATTTGGCTAAAGGTGTTGTTTTCCATGCATTTGCATCTGCAATAGGCCTTGGGGGAGGGGGGGGGGGGGGTTCTGATGCTTTTATGTATCTTGGGGATTCCAAATATTGGTGGAATTTTGGGGTACATTTGTGTTAGAAAGCTATGTTCTTCCTGTGTTATCTGATAGTTATTCAAAGTGACATCAATATTTCTGTTAGCTATATTAAACTCATTTAAAGAGCTTTCCACATAACAGTCTCCATATAGAATCCCCAACATTTTATCTGTGTACATTTGTTGGTCCATGACCACCAAACCTCACCCTTATCAGACTTCATAATTCTAATGGATTTATTGGAACAAATACTCTGGAAAAGTCCTGTTTCACACTCTGTTAAATTAAATGTAGTAATTTTGGATTTATTTAACAATATTCTGATATCATTTATAAACATATTTTCAAATAAGTGAATAGTACGGTGGGGTGGGGGGTTGAATGTACTCGTTCTTGTACAACCCCTAACTGGTTCATAGGTACCATTCTTCTGAAAAAAAGCAATTTAAATTTAATTTCCTAGTATATATTTTTAAATCTAGGAGATAATTGTCAACATTAACATTTCGTAATGGTACAAAATTCATGCCCTTTGTTTAGTCTTGGATGTATAAACAGATATGACATTTCTATAAAAGAACAATATTTACACCCACCACATGGAAAGGTACCAAAAGGAAAATGCCTATCTAAAGTGTCTTCTTGACACAATTTGGACTCCCTATGGCGGAGCCATCTTTTTAAAGACTTCTTGTTCTTATATGTATAAAAAGGAGGAACCCCCGCTATACCCTTAATCCTGTCATCAGTAGTGGGGATGTTCCAGTTAGAATACTTGTCTAATCTGTCTAAAATCACTAGCATAAGGCAATGCCAATGGTATATAATTATTCCTTTTCTCTTCTACTGATGAAAACGTCATTACAATTTTTCCAGAGAAATAGTGAGAAGCCGTATTAGCCCTTAATTTACTTACTTCTTCTACCATTCCACTTATTTCTCTATTACTATAACCTTTGGCCATAAAGTCAGAGGATAGTGATTCAAGGTCAGTTCTAAAACCCTCTTCAGTGTTGTTAATCCGTGAGACTCTCATCCCTTGACCTTTCAGGACTTCCTGTAAACATGACATAACACAAGCACTCAG
Source organism: Protopterus annectens (assembly GCF_019279795.1). Classification (NCBI taxonomy): domain Eukaryota; kingdom Metazoa; phylum Chordata; order Ceratodontiformes; family Protopteridae; genus Protopterus; species Protopterus annectens. Next base: position 1,960,763,801 of record NC_056737.1, read on the forward strand.
GTCACTCCAAGGCAAGTACAAATATGACTCAGTCATTGTCCATGCTGGTGTGAATGACCTGAGACGTACCTCCCTGGATTACATGAAAAGAGACATAGAGGAGCTCTCTGAGCATGTAGCCCAGGCTGGTATGACCCTGACCTTGAGTAGCATCTTACCCTCACCAAGAATGATGCCGCAATATGAAGACAAGATGATCAATTTCAACAATTGGCTTAAGTATTGGTGTCATTCAAAGGGGATCCAATGCCTGTCAGCTTGGAATGATGTGCACGACAAGCCACGATGCTTTGCTAGGGACGGCTTGCACCTGTCACCCCTGGGCTTTCGGATATTGGCAAAGGCTCTTGCTACCCCCATAGTGCCTTTTTTAGGCAAGGCTCAAAAGACAAACCCACCTCCATAGGTATCACAAGGGATAAGAAACTAAGAGTAATGCTACTCAATGCCAGAAGTCTAAACCTCAAGATGCATGCACTCGAAACTCTCCTTAGCATGGAGAACATCGATATCTGTGCAGTAACAGAAACCTGGTTCAGGACTCCCGAGAGCACCCCAGCACTACCAGGTTATAACTCATACCATGCTTTTCGGCCCCAAAACTTGGACCGAACCACAAAAGGAGGGGGAGTATCGATATTCATCAAAGATACCCACACCTCCAGGTTGGTGGCAAAGCATGAAGCATCAGAGACTATCCATGTGCAACTAACAGTGGGTAAAACTGCCTTCCAGTTTATAGCCTGCTACAGACCACCCTCCCAAACCCAGGAACCCCACTCGGCCTTCCTGAGAACACTGGAAAATATGAAGGTCACTCCGAACACCATTATATTGGGCGACTTCAACTACCCAAACATAGATTGGGAGCATTACTCTAGCTCCAACACCCTTGCCCAAAGGTTCCTAGAATTCATAAACTCAAATGCTATGGAACAACTTGTTACCACTCCCACAAGAGGGAAAACATACTGGACCTGATCATCACCAACATGGGGACTCTATGCTCCAGACCAGAAGTGTATCCCTCACTGGTAAGATTAGACCATAAACTGATCTCACTGGATATTCACATCCCGACCCCACCCCCTGCCCAGAAAACCACAGTGAAAAACTTCTCTAAAGCAAATTTCACACTCCTCAAAACCGAGGTGGAATCCTTCAAAGCCCCTGGGCCTGTGGAAAATACGGCCCAGACCGCAGAATCCTTTATAAATGCATTCTATGAACACCTTCAGGAATGCATGGATCATGCAATCCCAAATAAAACCAAGACCCAATCCTCCAAAGGCAGACGACCTGTCTGGTGGACCCCAGCCATAAACAAACTATACAACAGAAGGAGGAAGCTACTACATGATAGAGCAAAATCCCAAAAAGGGAAGGCATCTCTGATCAGTATTAGCAAAAAACTAAGGGCACTCATAAAATCGTCAAAGGCCAGCTTCGAGAGAAAAATTGCACAGGACACTAAGGATAATCACAAGGCTTTCTTTAGTTATGTTAGGAACCTGAGTGGGAATTCCCAGATATGCTCAGAATTAGTCCAAAATGACAAAAAATACACTGATCCCACAGACATTGCCAACATCCTAGCTGACAGGTTCAGCGCAAACTTCTCCCCCCTCCCCACCAAAAGGGCAAATATCTATCCCAGCAGAGTGCTGCCCCCCTGACATCTCAGATGCTCAGGTGGGAGCCGCCCTCTCCAAAGCAAAAAATACAGCATCAATGGGACCAGACGGTGTCCCAGGCTGCGTCCTACATGAACTCCAAGAAGAGCTAAACCCAAACATAAAACTATTGTTCAATCTCAGCCTTACTACAGGATATGTACCCAAAGAGTGGCGTACAGCAACAGTGGTCCCTCTCCATAAAGGTGGTGCCTCAACGGACCTTGGAAACTATTGCCCCATAAGCCTGACTAGCTTGGTCTGCAAAGCTATGGAAAGGATCATCATGGACCTCATAAATAAAGATATTGTGGACCTACAGACACTGGATCCTACCCAGTTCAGCTTTGTTAAGGGCAGATCCTGCCTCTTAAACCTGGTTGACTTCTTTGAAACAGTCACCAAGGCCATTGACGAAGGGAAGGTGGTCCACACAGCCTATCTGGACCTCGCAAAAGCCTTCGATACAATACCCCACTCGGGCATTATAGATAAGCTCACCAGCTTAAATATAAACCCCTATGTCACTAGATGGGTTGCAAACTGGCTCAAGGACAGAACCCACATGGTTAGAATTGCTGGAGCCATGTCAGACTCCAAACCAGTTACAAGTGGCATCCCACAAGGCTCAGTCCTGGGACCTCTCTTGTTTGGTATATATTTCTCGGAGGTACAGGCCAACATGGAAGGACTGTGGCTGACCAAGTTCGCAGATGACTGCAAACTGGGCACCATAATCGACTCTCCAGCCGACACAAGCATCCTCCAAAAGGGCCTCATAGAAACAGACAACTGGTGCCAGAGCCATGGCCTCAAGCTAAATGCCAAAAGTGTATAGTCATCCCTTTGGCAAAAACAAAGTGCCACAAATTACCACATAGGTGGTAATCCATTAAGTACAGAAGAAGTAATTAGGGACCTGGGGACCCAAGTTAATAGCAATCTCTCATTTGACAACCAAGTGGCCAAAGTGGTTAGAAAAACATTTTATATAGCCCACCTAATCATGAAGGGATTCACATCTAGATTAGGGGAGGTCATCGTGCCTCTTTACTCATCCCTCATCAGGCCCATAATCGAGTACAATGCCCCTTTTGGGATGTACCTTACCAAACACCTGCAGCAACTGGAAAGACCCCAAAAATACCTCACCAAGAGGATCAAAGGGCTCAAACAGATGCCATATGCTGCCCAGTTAAAGAAACTCCAGCTCTACTCAGTGGCATACCGCCTGCTCAGAGGTGACCTGTGCCTGACGTATAAGGCCATGTCCAACCCGGAATTAAGGGACATGCTGCACCTCAAAAAATCCAAATCCCATCGAGCTACACGCTCAAGAGACTTGAACCTCAGCACTGAAATAAATAGGACATGCTGGAGGGACAGATTCATAACCCAGAGGCTCCCTTCACTCTGGAATAAAATCCCAGTCCAGGTTAGGCAGAGTCCCTCATTGACTCTCTTCAAGAGGAATCTTGATGAGTGGATGGGAGATCGTAGGTTTACCTCGGGTATCACTTCTTTGTCACTGTTAGACAGAGGCACAGTATACTAACCTCGAAAAAGGGCATAGCAAAATAAATTTAAAATGGGTGGCGAAAGCCAAACATACTCTGGCTAGGCTTATAAATGCCCTAGGGCAGATAGCCTAGTATGAACCTATGAACCTATGAACCTATGGGGAGGATGCATTGAAGCAATGTGTTTTTCCTGCATGATTTTTGATAGAGTCTAGTAACAAAATTCCCCATACTGTCTTTTTGAATAAAAACATATAAAAGTATAACCTCTTTCCTGGATACATGTGAAGTAAAACATAGGAAGGAAATAGTATTATTTAAATAATCAATGAAATCAACTAGCTGTGACTCGTTACCTAACCAAACCAGAGCCACATCATCAACAAACCTCCTATAGCATAAGAGAGAACCTTTGTATGGGCTATTGAACACACACTCTTCTTCTCATCTAGCTAGTACCATGTTGGAGGAGCTATTTGCACAGGAAGTGCCCATAGCTATGCTACCATTTTGTAAGTAGTAATTTCCCAGAAACATAAAAATATTATTTTCTAGTACAACCTCAAGAAAAAGGCACACCAAATCGATCTGTCTGATATCTATATCACTATGTAACGTTAGAAAGGCCTTAACCATACTAATGCCTTCTAGACTGGGAATGCAGGTGAACAATGACTCCACATCTAGGGTAACTAGCAAACAGTCATTCAGGTCAGCATCATTGCCTTGAATAAATGCATATAGGTCATTTAAAAATTGTTGTGCATCATTAAGCATAGTGACTACATTGTTAAGAACCGGATGTAATTGCTTATCTATAAATATAGAAAAAGGTTCCGTTATCCATTTCCTCCCTGAAACTATAGGCCTGAATGGAGGTGAGACTAAATTTTTATGGACCTTGGGAAGGCCCTGAAAGACTGGTATCACAGGATATTCAACACTCAAATATTGTGAAAATTGTTCAGTAATCAAAACTTTTTCTAAACAATCATGAATAGTGAAGACAATCGTGCATTGTATATCCATATATAATCAAACACAATGTTCTCATAGACAGAAACATCATTTAATAGCTCATTAATACAGTTTACATAATAATCACTATCAAGCAAACAGCAGCTCCACCTTTATCTGCTCTGTTTATAATAGCACTATCATCTTTCTCTAAAGCCATTAGGGCTAATTTCTCTTCCTTATTTTAATTATGGAACTTAGGTCCCTTAGGCTTTTCAGAGCAAGGTGTAGATGTTCCCAAAAATAATTGAAATAAATCTTGTTCACATTTCCTACAGAACACCTCTAAAGTGGAGACTGTAGGTGGTTGAAACAAGCTCGGTGTATAAAAACATTTCCACTTAAAGAATAGTCAGTGTTGTTAAAATGCAACTTTAAAGCTACATGTCTGATAAAGAGTCTTAAACTAGTCAACACTCCAGAGAAGTCTGGCACAAAAGTCAAACCTTTTTCTAGTAACAATATTTCAGCTTGAGACAGTACCTTTTTATGAAGATTGATAATCAGGGACTCTGCATAATCTTCCAAATGCGTTTGAGTGTTGTACCCGATGTTTCGTCGACATACTGACATACCCGAGTAGCATATGTTTATGTTGAAACTCAAAAAAGTTGAAGGTATGTCACAACTGTACATTTTAGCTACTTGTTCCATGTTTCCTGTATTTCAGTAGCCTTTTTTTCTTTTCTTTTCTCTTCATTGTTTGCACGCCATTTACCATTGTGCATTCCCGACTGGTAGCCGTCCCTAGCAGTGAACTACAATTCCCTGCCTAAGGAAAAAGTGCCTTCTGCAGTGCAAACAAGCCTAGTGCCAGTATGCGGCCATCAGCACTCTGGATAACAGTGAAGAAAATTAACTTGTAAGGTAACTTTCCATGCGGCATAAGGTGTAAGTGCAGCGAGCTTAGAGAAAAAAAGTCAGCTGATTCACGATTCAAATCCAGTTAACTGATAATTTTATGAGAAGGTCTGAATACATATTTATACACATTTTATTATACCATTCTCAGTATTGCTAATGTGAACTGTCTGTCCACTGTCATATCATTTGACATTAGCTACATTTCTGATAATTTGTGCCAGAAATTAAATTTGTGATGTTTTGAGGAGATGTGAGAAGGATGACTGTGTCACTGTAATGCATTTCTTGCTCTGGTCAGTGCTTGGTAAATCCTATGATTGAATTAAGTTTTCCTTTCAGCTTTTTTCTCTGCTGCTTTTTGCATTTGCTGTCCAGTTGGCAGAGCACAAACGTGATTCACTTCTTAAGTAAAAAAGTGAAAAATTTAATTTAGGCTACCTTCTGTAGTGGTAACAATCCAGGCAGCTGTGCACATCTGTCAGCAATTAGGATAGTACTTAGTGAAAAAATTCCATCTCTCAGCTAGCTATCCCTGTGGCACAAAGTATAACTGAAGTGACTTTAAAGACCAGTGAGGTGCAGAGTTCCAATTCAGTTAACTGACAATTTTACAGAGGGGGTTCTGAATACATATTTTTACACATTTTGTTAGATCACTGTGCTGTTGTGTAAAATACATCTATCCTCAGTATTAGTAACAGCATGTCAGGTAATGTCTGTCCACTTTTACAATATTCGTCATTAACTACATGTCTGATAATGTGCGCCAGAAATCTCATTTCTGATGTTGCAAGGAGATGTGAGGAGAATGAATGTGTCCCTGCAATGCACTTCTTGCTCTAGTCATTGCTAGGTATACCCACTGAATGAATTCATTTTCTTGTCAGCTTTTTTTTTCTCTGTCGTTTTTTTTTATTTTGTTTTGCATTTGCAGTCCACTCAGCAGTGCACAAACATGGTTCACTGCCTAAGAAAATCAGTGAGAAATTTAATTTACACTACCTTCTGTAACACAAACGACCCTGGTAGCAATGTGCAGCCATCAGCACTCTGTATAGTACTCAGTGAATAAATGCTACCTATCAGGTGACTTTCCCTATGGCACAAGGTATAAGTCCAGTGAGCTTAAAGAGCGAAAACAGCTGATGTAGGGTTTGAGTCCAATCAACAGATTCTTTTACGGAGGTGTTAGAATGCCATTTGTCACAATACTTTTATTAGAAATCTCACAATAAATGCACATGAATATCATAACTACGTTTATTACAACAAAAGTATCAATCACATATCATATGTTACAAGTCATACCATTTTTTCACAACCAACCATGATTATAACCAGCACTATAAACCATATCGGTGTTTAACATCAAGTCTCAATAGCTTGAGCCTTGCACGTGGCCAAATGTCACTTCTATTTTTAATACCTTATGTGCTTATTGTGTTCTCAGTGCCAATGTGTCTGGAAAGCCATTACTTTTTTTTTAAATACCTTTATTGAATTATCACTTGTGACAAAGGCACATTTACATTTATATAAAAGCAATCAAACTGTATTAACAGGTTAAAATTAACAAACATTATGCTTCACATATATTATTATGTATCATATAATCTAAGCAACATTACACAAATTATTAATTCTTGCCCCTTTTTTTAATCAAGAAACATTGCCCTTTTTTAAACAAGAAACATCTTTATTAAACCATCACTTAAAACATGAGCAATCAGACATATATATAAATGAAAACAAATCACACCGACACAATCCTAGTTGCAAGCATTTTACATCACAAACCATACTGACACACTCCCAGTTGCAAATATTATACATCACTTATAACCTGGCTAATTGTTTTCAAACATTAAATAGCTCATTTAAGCCCTGCCTTCTTTTAAACCTCATTCCTCCCCTGTATGCATTGTTCCCACAATTCCCATTTTTCCTATGTAGTTTGCTCCTACCTTTTTCTAAAGAACTCAGCTCTAGTTGTTTTATCTCTGTTACTATATACTGTGCTTCCAATTGTGCAAATGCAGTTTGCAAGGCTGTGCATCTTTGAGTATAAGCTGTTAGACATGAGATCTGAAATGGGCAGCAATTCAGACCAATATTTCTAGCTTGACTGCTGCAAACATGACTGGTGATTGTAAGGATTTGCTCCCAAGTGTAGAGGGTGGCACAGCTGCACAGTGGATACCACTGTTACCTTACAGCAAGATGTTCATCAGCTCAGTTCTTGGATGTGTGCACTTTGGCTACCTAATCCAGTGATAACTCCATCCTTGCATGTGAAGCAGTACACATACAAGGACATGGTGAAGCATCACAGTCCCTGCAAAGAAGCAGGTATGTGTGGCATCACCTGAGGGAGGGATTATGGCTGCAATATAATTTAATAGATCTGTGGTTATACAAAGGGCAGTGAGGGATTCACCCAACAATTCCCTTCCCACAAAATAGGCATGCCTATTCTCCCCTACCAATGCCATCAGTTATCTGAAACACTAATTACCTAGAATTAGTGCCTCAGGTGCCATCAGTTACCTGATACACTAATCCTAAGTAATTATCACTAGGCTTACACTTCAGGGGCCATTGAGGAGCCTAGCCCAAATTCCTAATTACCCCCAGCACCACCTGATTAAGGGATTTGCTCAGGGTCACACAGTAGGCAAATCAGGGCAGAGGGAATCAAATCCTGTAACACGAGAGCTTTAACTCTCTGCACCACCTGCCAGACCTATTAAATTTGAGTCATCTGGACTATAGTCAGAGTTTTAGCCCTCTGTGCTACTAATGCAGCTCAGAATCAAAATTAGTCGTTGCAGCTGTTTGTCTCTCATCATTATTCACCATTATTACTATACTGTATACTGTTCATATAGAAATGTTGCTGGTAAAGACCACACAATAGCTACTAAGCTGCCATATAACTGTTGAGGAGCCATAACACTATGTACAGGCATATAGGAGCTTGTTACACACAAGTAATCACTATTCACTGAAGACTGGACACAGGTACAGATTTTTTACAAGTCATTGGGTCTGGTAATGAGATCTGCCTGCTCCCAGGAAGGCCACCATAAATTTGACTTCCATCTGATGAGCAGTTTTCTACTCGCAATGGTCACCACATTACATAAATCAAAACTTTTAGCAAACAAACTAACATATGCCAGAATAAATTACTATTCAAGAACAAATGTAAATAATCAGTTCATGATATTGTATAACATACAATGGCTTTCAATTTTCTAATTAATTGCCTTAAATACTATGTACTGTACAACAAATTATGACATCTCTCCAGCCACATCTTCGGTCATTCATTACTCCAATATCACTATCCATGGTCAGTTATGTCACTGCTGTAAGAGTCTCTACCTGTTATATTTATCGTCCTTGAGACTACTAGAAAACAAGTATTGCATGCTCTGTTAAAGTTTCAGACTTGATCTTGCCAATGGAGTGAATTGAGTACTTTTACAGCTACCACCCAACCATGCTTCATCGCTGTTTACGCCAAACTATTACTACATGCTACTGGTTTGTGTTGATTTGCCATGCTTTACATTTGTACATTATATTTTGTTAAATATGCAATGTTTATCCTCTGTCTCTCTCTCTCTCTCTCTTTCTATATATATATATATATATATATATATATATATATATATATATATATATATATATTTATACATATATATTTATATATACATATATATGTGTATATATATATATATATATATATACATACATAGATATTTTTTTTCTTTCCCTCTGTAATTTACTTTGGGATTTTTCTCTGTGGTTCCCTTCTGTAAATAGACGCTGTCCAGTAAGACCAACATGGTTGACAAATATAAATAAATACATGCATACATATGAACATACATACAAAAATAAAATAAAATAAAAACTCTGTATTTAGTGGTCCTCAAAGTGTTCCTCAGCCATAATACCTGCTGTTATAAACAATACTGATTTCACCAATTAAGGACTGGGACTCAAAAAAAAATGGTAACATAGCCATGTAGACTAAAACAGCATGATCAGAACTGTGCAATTCAACCCAGCTATGATCAAGTACAAAGCAGCAGAACTCAGCTCCGACATGCTGGGTCTAGATCTGCATAAAGAAGGTCATTACTGGAAAAAGATGTATATGTCACACAAAGAAAGGGACAGCACCATAGCATGTCACTTAATTTAGAACTAGAGGTGGGTAAATTGCATACCCATAATGATGCATATCCACAACAAAGCAGCAGAACTCAGCTCCGACATGCTGGGCCTAGATCTGCATAAAGAAGGTCATTACTGGGAAAAGATGTATATGTCACACAAAGAAAGGGGCACCATGGCATGTCACTTAATTTGGAACTAGAGGTGGGTAAGTTGCATACCCATAATGATGCATATCCACACATACATCAGCATGCTGCTTTCTTCCAACACAGGAAATCCAAGAGCCACCAGAAGGGCTACACAGCAAAGTCACCACTACTTTTATATACTAAATAGAAAGTATATAGGGAAAGAGCAAACAGAAGAACACACGGGAGGACCACAGGAAGAAAAGACTGATGTGGGGTAGGGAAGGAAGTAAGGAAGTTTATTTTCTTTTTTTTTTTTTGCAGGACAGACACCATTTTCTTTTCTTTCTTTTTTAAGAGAAGTAGAGAGAAGGGTAGCATGGGTTAGGTGTGGATAGGAAGGAAGGTATAGGGATGGCAGCAAGAGCAGACAGACAAAAATGATTGACAAAAACAGAACACTTGGTGATGGGGAAGATTGGACAGCAAACTGTGGTGAGGAGTGACACACAAGAAAACAGAACAGTACGCGGTGGGAAAGGGTGAGGAGAGGACAGCCTGCTGAGCCGCACAGCAGTGAACACATGCAAACATCATTCACCTATGTAACTGGTCCAGTGTTCAGGGTCGTGCAACTGGGCTACTCCACAAGTTATATAAGGATGCAGTCTAGGGTAACAATCTAAGTGTTAAGGTGCCAGTCCACCACAACTGTCACAGGACCTTCCATATCCTACTGGGTGACCCAATTTAGCCCCTTTGGTGGCACACCCTGTTAGGCAGCATACTTCCCCACCAGAAAACAGCTCCAGAAGCCACTAGTGAACCCTCCAGGTCAACCTCCAGCAGAGAAGCTATGCTCGTGACTGCTGGGGACCCAGTAGGTGGTAACAAAGCAGGCAAAGTTTATGGTGGACAATGCCACTACACATCTAGGGCTGTAGCCAGCACTTTGATAAAACTGGATGTAAATGGAGAGAAACAAAACAGCAAAGGGCAGATAATAAAAAAGAAGGTAGCAATAAAGAAAAATGCAAAAAAAAGCAATGAACACTAGATGGGTTTACCCAGTTCTGTACTATAAGAGTCAGAGGAGGAAAAAGAACAAGTGTTTTGGTATATTGGCAAGCTAAAAGGGCATTAATGCCCATACTGGAAGTATATGTTTGTATGTAAAAGTGGTCAGCTGAGCAATGGCAACACAAAAGCAATATACAGGACTGGGGCACATCTATTGCAGAACTATATGGACTACATGGTGGTGTATGACAAGAGGTACCCCATAACCTGACAGTAGCACATAGCATGAATTTCAAGCTCTGTGACTATAGTGGGCATCAAAATTAGAAAAAGTGGCAAAACTGTACCAATGAATTACACAATCCTGAAGAGGTTATGAGCAGGTAGTATACGCTGTGAGGCCAATGCAGGAATGCTTGACATAGGATGGCACCAGACTGCATATTCCATGCCTCAGAATAGCAACAGAAAAGCACAGTTGACATGTTATCCCTGTGGTAAGATTGCTTCAAACCAAGTACAACACTACATGCTAGCCCAACACTGCCATGCCCATGGTATGCCAGGCATAACTAGCACAAGCATGGACTGAGCCAAGGACAGTCAAGCAGTATGATATATCAGACTCATAAGGGCAGTCTGGAGTCTTGCATGATGATCACACAGCTATGAGACATAGAATGATGCCAGTTGGTAATGTATCACAGCAGAAACCTACACCTGTAACTGCAAAGTTCCATGCAGTGCAGTCAATTCTGCAATGTTAAGGCACTGTCAGAAATACTGGGCAGTAAGAAGAACAGTGTCACACTTACAACTGCATATACAAGTTATAAGGATCCCAAAACAAAGCAAAGCAGTCATTGACATTTTTGAAGTTCGTTACCAGCATTACAAATCCATACAGCTAAGTAGATGAGGAAGAAATATACAGTTATGACAATAATTCTATAATCATACTCCAATGCATAGACAAACATGCCAGCATCTAGTTGTGGATCAGTCTGTTGGGTCATACCTCCTCAGAAGCTGAAAAAAGAAAATAGAAAAACAAATACATCATACCCATGAATATCAATAACTGTTAACAGGTGCACAATAAGGCTTTCATTTGTAAAACCATTTATCAGTTAGTTAGCCATACTGTAGAACTCAGGCTCTTTCTCCATATTCTTTTCTGCTTGCCATTGGCAAGAAAAGTCAGGGTGGCACTTCTTGAGGTTACTGTACTGGTCCTAACACTCACCAGAAATGGTGATGCTCAGGAGCAGTAGTGTAGCTAGAGTGTGGTGAAATAGGCAACTCAGAGTGTTGGGGTGTGCAATCAACCAATCCCAATCTCTAATGCAATAACAGCTTTTAAAAGTAGGCAGGGAATAAACTGTAGCAACTGTTTACTAAATTTGTTGCAAGCAGTTTGCTGCAGTTTATTACAAGACATTTATTTATTTTAATTTATTTTATTTTTTAAGTAAAACATGAGAGCCTAGCGTTCCATGCAGGCAGGGTATAAATTGTAGCAACTGTTTGCTACATTTGTAACAAGCAGTTTGCTACACTTTATAAAATGAAGAAAATATTTATTTATTTATTTGATAAAATGGAGGCTTCATACCTCTCACCTGTCCAGATTTTCACAGAATGTCCAAAATTTTGCCTCATGTTTTTAGTCTGTTTCTCATAAAATTATGATTTTCTGGAAAATCACTGGTAAATCATTGAGGACTGAAATCAGAAAATAATGGCAGACATTTGAGTTTCAGACTTCATATCCTTCAGTACATCCATGCTAATTAAATCATGTTATTCCATCAACTTTCTAAGTTTGTAAGAACAGTATTTAAAAAGTGTCCCTGTTTTTAGGCCTTTGCCCCCCTCATTATTTGTGGCTTTGCCCAGAGTTCTTGCTGTAAGAGGTTGAAAGGTATGGGATAATTATCAGGCGTAGGGCACATAAACGAGTCCTGAATGGCTAGGCGAGGGGGGGTGTTATGCATCTAGCCACCTGGTTGGTATGCCAGTAGAAGGAATGGGCATTTTTTTTTGAGGGGGCAATGGATCTGTAATAAGCAAATTGCTATTCACAACAACAACGTAGAGATTGGCTTAATTCAGTAAAGGGCTTTTTTAGCTCTTCACTTGAAGAGCTGAGGTGGTGGAGGGCTGGTTCATGGTACCAGTATAGAGTGCATGTTGAGCCAGCTATGCTTCTGCCTGGGCCATCACTTACTACCTTTCAAAGACAGTGCTAGCTATCCAGCTTGTACTGTGGCCTTTTAGATGAGTACCTCAGCAAATGATCACAGTGGTGCAGATACAGTATGTACAGAAATATCTTGGTCTCCCTACTGCACATTGTAGAAGCCCTTCCAAAATCAGCCCTTCAAGAAGCCATAGCCACTTGCCAGGTTGAGACCAGGAGGTAAATGGTAACTTAATCGCATCAACACACATTGCAGACACTATATCATGTGTATCACCAGGAAGCATGGCAATGTGGTGTAGCCTGTACCAATTTGTACTGGCACGACCACAACAAATATGTAGGAAGTGAGGGCAGCTACATACTCTCTTACTATCAACAAATATACTGTACACCAGTGCTGAAGATTATGGTATTATTGTGCCATCCCACCCCAAAACTGTATCCATCCAATCAAATCTTATAGCTGTTGCCATGTGATATATTAATAATTTTTTTCAGTTTTAAAGCTCTCAACACCAATAATCGCATTTCTGATTATGTCATTCTTTTATATGTTTTATATTTGTCGGTTGTGTAAATATTGTATATTTTGATCCCAAGCTTGTAGTCTGTAAACTTTTCTTGTTATTTCATCAAAATTGCTTCATTGGGATAATTGCTGAGCTACGAACCCCATAACAACATGGAAAAATCCACTTTTGTCACTGCATTGCTCTTTGTACTATTACATTTGCTATACTATAAAAAGAATATTTCAGCAGAGATTATTGCAGTGTTTAACACAATAGGAAAGTGCTCTGCAGCAGCTGTGGTTAGAGTGCTCAGACCAGGGACAAGTAAATATGTAGAATTGATATGTGTACCTTATTAGGGGAGAGTTGCTCAATACAAACGTACAGAAAGTGAGACAGACAACACAGGGAGGCTGTAATGGGGAAAGTGGGCATACAGGGTAGTGGTCTAGAGAGCCTTAACCCCGTCAGTGTAGAGGGGATTGTCTGGGATTGCTTGAGCACCCATATAAGTTGGCAACACAGACATCGGTAGATGCATCACACTGCATGACTCTGTTACAGGAGTACAGCTGACATAGACAGAGAACAGGGTGACGTAGGTGAGGTACACGGGCCACCTGGTAAATGATACAAGCTTTAGATGTACTCTGTGAGACACACACTGATGTGGTCTGAAGGTCCATATAGGTAGATTATATGGCAATTGTTACATCACAGTCTGAACTTCTGTGGGGACATGGCATGTAAAAGCCATGTAAAGCAGGGATGACTCTTGTTGCAGGTATGTTTATCCCAGGGTGAAGGAGTCATACAGGTGAACACATGTCCATGATACAGACAGAAATGACATGCACCATCCTGTGAACCACAGCCAATGCCTTAATGTCTTTGTCATGCATTCTTTGTTCTTATTTACTCATTTTCAGTACTCACTTAATTCAATTGCAGGGCCTACAGCCTATTCCAGCTAACAAACTGGCTTTGGGAATGACGAACGGCAGAACAACCAGAAAAGCAGACTTGATGTGCACTAAATGAAAAAAAAAAAGTCCTGTCCTAAAGCAAGCACCAAGTTTAAAGTCCCATTACACAGCACAAGATTAAATTCTATAAGTCTCGTTAAACCAACAGTAAACTTAGTCTGAATAAATAATTAACGGTGATCATATCAAATGGGATGTGACCTCATGGACATAGTTATTAAAAAAATAATTCCTCTGAGCAGGATAAAACCAGCAATACAAGCCTTTCAAGATACCACACAACACCACTGGACTAGCAATCAGCTAGTAGAGACTGGCTAGAATTACATACTTCAGTCTTATTGTCACTCAAGGTGTAAGGTGCAGCCCTGTGTATTTACGTATTTGTTTGAATTTTCTGCTGTTTATTATGTTTAATGTTAGTGAGAGTCACTAATATAAAAGTTTGACTCTCCCTGTATGAATACATGCAGATTGACAAAGTGCTTAGATCAGAAGTTAGGAAGCCATCTTAAAGTCTTTGCCATTCATTCATTCACTCACTTATTGTCATTACCCATTTAATTCAGATTCAGGGATCCAGATCCTATTCCAACCAAGGGGCAATTTGGAACTTTACCATTCTATCAGTTATATTTTTTGAGATGTAGAAGTAAGCTGGGGATCTCAGCAAATCTTAGCTGAACAAAAGAAGAGCATGCAAACTTCACATGTAAGGCATCCAGCCAAAGACTAAATAAGGCAGTCTTGCACTGTAAGGCAATGATATAGTTAATGCACCACTGAACTGTCTATGCATTAACTACTATGTAAACGTTTCTACAACACTGGTGAAGAGCAAGAACATCATCTTACCTATAGGTCATTGGACTAACCAAGATCAAGAAAATAATGAACAGTTACAGTTGCACATCCTATTAAATTCAATTTGTTAAATGTTTTCATGATGATTTATTGAGTGATGAAGACTTCAGATGCTTGATAACTGTAATATGTTGAAAATAGATGCTTTAGGTATTTGCATCTCATTTTTTCTTTGGTATTTCATATAGGTGAGTGAGTTAAAACTGGCTCAAGCCAGATTTCAAGCATCATGACAAGTTCAACTCAGGCTCAAGCAGACAGAACTAAAACAGATGCAATTGAGCTAAGTCAAAATGCTTGCTGCGTCTGTATCAGCAGGTGTCCTGCCTCATGTTTTTCCCCTGATGGAAGCAATCCAGTCAGTTGCCACATTTTCAAACTGGCATCTTTATTTCCCCTTATCAGATATTATCTTGCTAAAAAACAGGGATTAATCATTAAGCAAAAAAGGTAAAACTTCTGCAAAGGCCATACTGTCAAGTGTCTGTAGTCAAAATTACCTTCAATGTGTTAACAGTGTCTTTTTTGAATATGTGACCCACTGTTTGTAAGGCATCCATGTTCACTCAACACTGCTTTTATGTTAACCAAATAATTTCCACCAAATAAACAGGTGGTTGAAAGTGTGTATTTGAAATTATAGTGAAATATACTAGACATGGCAGTCTTATGAATGTATGTATTTATTTTGTAGGATAACTTATTTAACATTTGTTTACTGGGAAAGTCTGACTGGGACAGAGCCCATTTTCAGTGAAGGCCCAGAGAAAAACACTCCAGATGCATGTCTTTCAAATGTAAGAGGAAACCCACATGAACACAGGGAGAACATGCAGACTCTGCACAGGAGGAGGCACCCCAGACAAGAATCAAACCAGAGAACCTCTTGCTGGGAGGTGACAACACTAACCACTGCAACATGGCACCGCCTATGCAGATTGTTATTAACCCTGTCCAGAAATAGATACAAACACACACACACACACACACACACACACACAGTGTTCTGGGTTGTTTATAACAGAGCATGACAGTATGGAGAAGCTATATAGTCTTCCCTCCGGTCATAACTCAGATATTTATTTATCCTAATAGCTGTATATGAATGTTTAATGAAGGTTGTTATTAGGATGAGACTTGAGTTAGTGAACAGTGGTAGGGGTATGATGATCCTTGGACTTGTATTCAATAGTTTAATACCACACTAGGAGAATGCATCGTTGAATCATTTAAATAACTAGTCTTGAGAGAGAAGAATGAAGCAGTTGACATCTGGCATGCTCTTATTCACACAGGAGCGTTGTTCAATTCATTCTGGGCAGCAGTGGTGTATATGAGTATAATTAGGCCACTGACTGCACACAGATAAGAAAAATAAGTGCAGTCTTGTAGCATATATTACTCTTCTCATGCCTGTTTACATTTTCCACAAATTAAGTCTCTGTTCTTCATACTTTAGCAGTAATAATCCAGTTATTTTTTTTATATATGTTTTACCCTTTTCTGAGCCTCAGGAAGCCACAGGCTATCCCTCAAAACTAATAATGCTGCAGAGATCAGAATAATGCTCCTTAAAGAAGGCATATAGAACTGAGCTGATCTCCAGTCAGGTGTTGTCTAGCAGCAGAAGCCATTCCTTGAGAGAACATTACGTAACTCTCACTGTAAGACCACTACAAGATTCAGGTCCCATTCAAAACACATTGTCCTCATGGAAGTATGCTCACCCTTCACATCTAGCATGCCCTAAATTCTCATTTGGTTCACGCCATTTAAATAGCATCTGTGGCATAACATTCATCTGCTGGCCTTGTAAGCATTTAAGCCAGCCATGCCAGTCCCTCAGGATATTACTGGATCTTGCCATCTGTGTCAGGAGTATCTAATACTCCCTCCCCTAGGGATAAATCATTCAGCCAACTCTGGCATTCATTTAACAGCTGGGTTCACTATTTAAGCCTTAATCAATGAGGGTGCAGTCATGGCTCCATATCTTTCTGCTACTGTGCCATCTTGAAGCTAGTACTGCTGTTAAAGAATTCTAAGCCATCTAATTTGAATTGTTTTTTATACTCACAGTTAAGTCTTTATACTTTTTAGTGAAATTCCTCAACAGAATTACTGAAAAATCATTACCTTGCATTTTTTTAAAGAACCAGTCTTTAACAATATATGTGATACAATACCATATTTTGCTTCTTTTGCTACCAGTAAGATTAGTAACTCCTCCCATATTTCTAAAACTCTCCCAGTTTTCTGTTTGTTGTATTTTCCTTACTATTTGCCTTATGTCCATTGTACCAGCATTAGTTAAATATATGACTCGACTTCCATTTTTTTAATGCATGCATGTCTATCCATATCTCAAAAAGAAGTCACCTGCAGCAGAAACACAGTCAGAATGTCTCCCCTTTTGCCACCACAACCCCTATTACAAGCATGCTTAGATCTCAAACCTTTTTCTACCTTTTGACAAGAGTCTTTCAGGTCATTGAGCATTATGTCTTTGTGCTACTTATTATCCTGAGCCACCTTGAGTCACCTATTGTCACCTCCTTGCTATATCTTATCTATCCTGGGTTCTTCCTTCATTTATTCTAACAATCTTTAGTGACATGTTCACGTTACTGTTTTGTTTTTACTTTCACAAGCGAAACTGTCAGTGTTTAATGTGATGTGCATTCTGTTTGCTTTTTCCTTGGGCAGATAAATCCTTATTCCTGATCTTCTTGCCCTTGTTGCCTTTCTCTCCCTCTTGATTATAGGTTCTATAATTAGACTGATCCTTCTTTCTTTATATTCGTACAAATCACTGAACTGGTTGTGTAGTCCCCACGCACTAAGTTGTGTCACTTTACTTCCCTGACTGTACCAGACCACTACAACTGAACTATTATTCTCCTTATTTATGTTGTGTCATTATTTCTATTATACTCTTCTGGTATACCAATCTGTTTCAAAGCTTTATTGATTGGATTATTACTTGTTTTTTTTCCACGTCCTGAATCAATACGCTTGATATGAGATCATGTTCCTCAATTATTTTTCCCATATTATTTTGTGCATACTGGAATCTGTCAGAGTATTTACCTTCCTTACCATTTCTTAGTACTGAACTTGTTTTTTACATATTATGTTTATGTCTGCCAGACATCTCTGTATCAGTTTTGTACCACATTTAAATAGTCATAAATTAAATTGTCTGTTCTGTGAAACGGTGAACATCCATTTCAGAAGTCAGCTCTCTTTTTAATCTACACTGGCAAAAACATACCACAATTCCTGCATTGTTTCATATAGCCATAGTCCAACAAATTGGTAATGAAAACACATTAAAGGCCTCTGGCCTTGCATGTAGGGACTCTAATTAAAAGGAGGATGTTTCACATAGCTAGTGAATATATAATCACATTGTTAGAAAGAAATAAAGAAAGAAATAATATAAATTCAGAGTTGCCATTCAACTGATAGATCATAAAACAATACATCCACTAAAGTAATTGCTGTAGGCAATGATCACTTTACAGAGCAAATTATTTTTATTAATTATTAGCACTGCATGAAAATTCTACAATATTCCTTAAATAAACACACATCAGAATAAATAGCATTTATATGGTTTATTATTGTGAGACTCCACAGTCTTGGATCTTTACTAGATATACTAATTAATATGTATATTATGCCTCTAATGAATCAAGAATAATGCTTAAAGTGACCAGTCAATCTAATGTTAACACTTTTAAATGCTACAGTTTCTACAAGAGGCCTACAGCACAAGAAGCTGGTGTTAGCTCTGCTGTACTGCTAAGAACTCACCACTAGGTGTCACATTATTTAATTGCTGCTGTCTTCTTGAAGCTCCTGTTGTGCATCTGTCCTTAATATGTTTCTGAACCCATTAAATTATAAAATGAACTTCAGAGAGTTACTTATAAGTTCTGCAGAAATGAATGATCTTTGTATTAATATTTTGAGTGTCATATGTTTAACAGATGAAAAATGATAATGATTAACAATGTATATTGGTGCAGCGGTAGCGTTGTTGCTTCACAGCAAGAGGTTCTCCCATTCGATTCTCGGCTGGAGCACCTTCTGTGTGGAGTCTGCATGTCCTCCCCGTGGTCGAGTGGCATTCCGAAAGACATGCGTAGAATGGACGTGCCTTCGTTGAAGGTTGGGCGTCTAGCTGGCACCTCGGCACCCGTAAAAAATCTACTGCCAATCATTAGCGGACTGGAGTTCTGCTGTGGTGACCCCTAACTGGGAAAAGCCAAAAGAAAAACAAACATTGATGAGCTCAGCTAACTTGAATATTCTAGGGATAGTGCCTTTTGCACCATCCAGCCAGCTGCATGCTACTAGATGCTCTTAATTGCCAGAGTAATTTGCACTTCCCCATGTCTTAGCTATTTCTGTACATTTCATATCCCTTCCCTAACCATGTGTATAGTGTGCATTTTAATACAAGAGGCTTGTTTATGGAAACTCTTGCAGAGATACTGGTGATATCCTTATTTATTTGAGAAGTTTGCCAAAAACATAAAAGGATTTTATTTGCTGCTTTTTCCTAGTAATGAGCTCAGTCACATATATTACACTGATATCACATATATTACACTGATATCACATATATTACACTGATATCACATATATTACACTGATATCACATATATTACACTGATATATTTGATACAAATACCAGCGTTTTTTTGCCAAACATGATCTGCCTAAATGCACCAAGATTAAAACCATATGACACATCTTTACAGCAAAGATCTGTAGCAGTCATTCAGAGTGACTGGCGCATGACAACCTAACGTTTAGTAACAATTAGTGTATTTATTAAAATTCACTCTGGTCTTTTTTATGGCATTTAATGTTTTGGGTTCATAGACAGTGAATTCACCTGTAATGCCAGAAATTAATCGTGCAATAACATTTTGCCTTGGTCTAATTAGTGACCCTTTACTAAATCAGTTGTTGCAAAAGCAGGATGCCTTCCTCATTTGCAGCTCTTTACTAGTAATGAGCTAGTAAAGTCACATATACAATATGCCTTCCTAGGAAGGGCTGTTGTGCTGCGTATTTACTTCCACCTGATTTTACCTGCTGAATGTGATCACAAATGTTAATCACAGGTTTTTTTTTTTTTTTGCTAAAACTACTTTAATAAAGCAATCAGTCTGATAATGTTTTCAAGAGCAATTCTAAGCAGTCAGCCATATACTGTAAATGAGGATGTGTGCAGCTGATGCTATTTGCTAAATGTATATAAACGCTGTATTCAGGGTTTTCTGTGCTGTTTAGAAATTACATGAGGCAGACTGGTCAGTGTAATGTTGGTATCATTTTTGCAGGTATTTTAATGTTTATTCAAACTTTTCTAAATGCTTACAACAATGAACTTAAGTGACTTGTGATACCTTGTATAAAACTGCTGTGGTGATTATTGTGAACTTTCTTGAGCAGTTTCCACAGTGACCTTAGTATAATACCTCCTTAATCGTAATGCCATCCCAGCCCAACATAGAGAAGAGGTGCATTTACTTCTGACGACCACTTCCATTAATGCAAGCCATGAGTTCTCTGCTCAGACCCATACCCTTTCCCCGTCTTTTTCAGTCTCAGATTCAGATCACAGACACATAGTGCCCCACTTTCACCTGCTGTAGAATTAGAGAACCAGAATTAAACAGCTCAAAATTATTAGCTACAATAAAATAAAATAATTTAAACATAAGTAACAAAGTATCTCTACTATACCCTATTCACTTAAAATTGTATTACAACCTCTCACCAACAGTAACATAGTTAATTTTAAAATAACTAAAAGTATTAATAGATAAATATTTTTCTTAATGCCCTATGCAATTAGAATGGTCTTGTTGTGTGTCTCATCAACTGCTTCAGGATTAGAATAAAATCTGTTTATAATGTATTTTGACATTTTCTTTTATTTAATCTGTACTGTCTGAAAACTATGAAAGAAAAGCTGGAAAAGTTGTAACAAATGGTTACTACAATTAACCATGAGAAAGCAAAAGAACAGATGTCTTTAGTTTTCTTTACACATGGGAAGACTCATTTCAGTAATATAACAGGCATTATGTCACAGAAAACTGTGACTAATCAAATATACTCCCTTTATATCAGTGGCTCTGAAAGTGTCCTTTAAGTTATGATGCCTTGTTACTCTGAACTTTCTTTTAATCAAATATTTTAAAGGGTATTGAGGAGGTCAAAGTGTCAACCACGCTTCTAAATGATGTAAGTTTGCATAGTTGATCGGTCATTAAATTGTTTTGAGGTGTTAGTAAAGGAAGACAGTTTTTCATTTGATGCTGGTGAGGGAACAGCACCCAAAAATGATAAAACATCAGAGGAATACAGTCATTATGGGCTAGGAACTGTAACTGTCTTACCAGGGCAGCAAATTTATGAAATACATCAGACTGCTATCTCTGACTGAAATGTTGGACTCCTTAAGTGTAAAAATGCAGATATTTTAAATATGGCTATTAATGTGTTTGAACAAGTTGCTAGGTTCAGCTTTTGGTTAACCACTTTGGAAGTTACTGAATAGCCACACTAGATGAGAAAATGGTGGCCATAAGTAGAGAAAGAGTGTTAAAGAGAAAGCATAACTTGACAGTGTCAGACAGGATTCCATTTATTTAAGAATCACAAGATGTGAAGCAATAGGAGTTCTGGCCCACAACCAGATCTAACTTAGAAGATCAAATGTTTGGAAAACCGAAACTCTAAATAACAAGACGAAAAGACCTCAAATTAAAAATACTGAAAGTGTAATATTTCACAAGTTCTAAGAACAAAGCACCTACTATGCATGTCTAACAACACTTGGACATAATGAATGTAGATCACGGACAAAACAAAACAGCTACAGTTAATTTAAGGTAAAAATGTATATCTTTTAACTTTTTTGAATTAGATTGCGGTGCACTGAGAATTGGAAAATCTACTCTTTTCTCCACTGTAGTGCGATCTCAGAGTTGGTATATATAATTATAATTTGCCCCCTGCAAAAACAATGAAAATTATATATTTTTAATTTAAATTAAATATTTAAATGCACTAACATTGGTTTTGTGTTGGGCGTTATCTACATTCATAATGTCTGAGTGTTGTCGGACATGAGTAGAGGTTCTCTGTTCTTCAACTTTCAAAATGTTACACTTTTAGTATTTTTAATTTACGGTCTTTTCGTCTCATTATTTAGAGTTTCAGTTTTCCCTATTTTCGATCTACTGAAGTAGATCCCCATAACCACATGAATATTTAGTCTCTCTCTCTCTCTCTCTCTATGCTGCTGCTAGCAGGGGTTCAAACAAGACCCAGATGTCAGACAGCTAGCAGTGAAAGAGCAAGTTATTTATGGCCAGCTTATGTTTTTCTGGAGAAAAGTGTAAGATAATAAGTCTAGGTGTGTCAGGAAAGGACAGCAGTTTGAAGAGAGGGGAGTATGAGTTATGGTGAGTGTGTGGATGTCACCTTGTGACACAAAGTGTTATGCACCAGAGAGGGCAGGATGATGAGTATAGGGCATTACATAAAAGTCCCTTCTCCACAATGTGGTGGATGACTTCAGGGACCTGCTGTGCAAGCTATTATTCTTGGAAAAAGGGAACAAACACATTGCAAGATTTGGGTTAATAGATGTCCCTTATTAGGTCTTGAAATCAGTGTGTGGGAGTTACTGAAAACAAATAAATAAAGTAGTGGGAAATAAGAATTGAACAAGAAATATACAATTTCTGGGTTTAATGCAACAATCTAAAGAGGACAATGTTCAGTGACTGTGAAGGAATGGCTGCCTGAACAACAATTATGGGTGAATGTTAAGCTGCTGAAAGGAAAATTCACAACATGTACATTAAAGGTTAAAAGTCAGCTATTATATGGTATCACATGATCCACTTAGCCCCCATGAGTTGTATTGGGTCCTCACTGGCCAAAATAAAGAATGCAAGAGGAGAGAAGGTACATGGAATACAAAGGAATCCATGAAATATAAACAAATAATGTATTACAGAAGGAAGTCCTTGCAAACCACATAGTATTTAAGAAAATTGCTTGCACTTTGGATGAACAAGCTGGGGATAGAATTTCATGTGCTGGCAGGCTCATAGGGGAAAAACATAGGCTAAGCTCAAATTTTGTGATCATTTCCTGGAATAGTCTTTATAGGGGTGCCAAAAGCTTCCTTGAGACAACCACAATCCCAGGGAGTGGTTAGTAACAAGAATTAAAGTAGTAAGCTTTCCAAAATATTGGCACTTGTAGGCTTAGAAATGGTATTTCTCCTTGCCAACTGGCTTGTAAACACTAATGCTCTTTTTAGTAAGAAAGTCTAGTAACTATCTAGCAGTTTAGCATAGACAGTTCAGGCTATGAACTGCTAATGAGTTCTATCCTGTTCTGCATTTGGTTTCCTTATTGTTTATTTGCCTACTGCAAATCTATGAGCAAGTTACTTAACCACACATTACATCTAGGTTACTCGTGAAAAGAGGCACTTGTGAGCAGTTGTTTTGCCCATTTAACCCAATAAACAAAACAAGATAAAACTGCAGTGGTGATCTAATATAATCATTGTATGCTATCAAGGCCTAGCATGACAGCATGTGGGTTTCTATTCTAGCATACATGACATGTTTTCACATTTTGTATACACACATACACACACACACACACACACACACACACACACACACACACACACAAACTCTGGATTAAATGTTACTAAACATAGGAAGCTAAATGTAGTATGATATGATATGAAATAATGATTGAAATGGAAAGTCACATGTATGTGAGTGATTTTTTCACCTTTATAAAGAAGAACAAAGTATCATATTCATTTTGTAACAGAAAAGGAAAATGTAATGTAATACAAAGAACTGTGAAATTAAGATTCCTTAAATATGATTCATTCCTGCCAAGCAAAAGCAGTTTTTTTAATAATTCACGTTGGTGTAATAGTAAGCACTGAAATTTATGATAAATAAAACAGCCAAAAAAAAGTTGAATAAGACTAGATTTCAAAGCATAATAAGAGCTCAGTTCTAGTAGAGTTGATTTATTTTGCCATTTTGGTTAACAGTGTTTGATTGAATGGCCTTTTTATAAAAGAATCACTGCTGAAGGCCAATAGTGACACAAAACTTCACTACTCCAGTTATACTGGCGCTAGTGGAGAGCAGAAGGTGCCGTGCTACATTTTCTAGGTGTGACAGTCCCTGCCATTTTACCCCATTGCTCTTTCCTAGTTATGCTAATGCCTACCCATAGCTCTTACCTGCATCTATGCATATTGCAGGCTATGCCCACCCATAGCTCTTACATGTATCTATGCATGTTGCATGGTATGCCCACCCATAGCTTTTACCTGTAGCTATGCATGTTGCAGACCATGCCCACCCATAGCTCTTACCTGCATCTATGCATGTTGCAGGGTATGCCCACCCATAGCTCTTACCTGTAGCTATGCATGTTGCAGGCTATGCCCACCCATAGCTCTTACCTTATCAATGCAAGTTGCAGGGTATGCCCACCCATAGCTCTTACCTGTATCTATGCATGTTGCAGAGTATGCCCACCCATAGCTCTAACCTGTATCTATGCATATTGCAGGGTATGCCCACCCATGGCTCTAACCTGTATCTATGCATGTTGCAGGGTATGCCACCCATAGCTCTTACCTGTATCTATGCATGTTGCAGGCTATGCCCACCCATAGCTCTTACCTGCATCTATGGATGTTGCAGGGTATGCCACCCATAGCTCTTACCTGTATCAATGCATGTTGCAGGGTATGTCCACCCAAATCTCTTACCTGTATCTATGCATGTTGCAGGGTATGCCACCCATAGCTCTTACCTGTATCTATGCATGTTGCAGGCTATGCCCACCCATAGCTCTTATTTTATCAATGCATGTTGCAGGGTATGCCAACCCATAGCTCTTACCTGTAGCTATGCATGTTGCAGGCTATGCACAGCACATTTTTTGACTGTACAGGTTACAGGTTCAGGTCAAACCATTCGAAGTGCTAATGCCAAAACAAGCATGTTTATCTGTAGATATTTGTGTTTGGTCGTATCTATATATCTGCAGTACAAGTGTATTTAGTGCATGTGAGTGAGTGAGTGAGTGAGTGAGTGAGTGAGTGAGTGAGTGAGTGAGTGAGTGAGTGAGTGAGTGAGTGAGTGTGAATATATCTTTACAAATGTGCAACTGTTTGTCCAAGTGTGTGTGTGTGTGTGTGTATATATATATATATATATATATATATATACGCTTTTTTGTCACTTCACAGCAAGAGGTTCTCCAGTTTGATTCTTGGCTGGGGTGGCTCCTGTGCAGAGTGTGCATGTCCTCAGGAGTTCGTGTAGGTTTCTCTGGGGTGCACCGGTTTCCTTCCACATTCCAGAGACATGCAGTATGTGGACTGGATACTCTAATTTGGCCATAGGTGTGAGTGTGCATGTGTGCAAGTGGTATAAAAGAACAACTGTGGCCAGGCTAGCAACTCAGTGGTGTGGAATTTGTCTCTAGATGATTGTCACAGACGAAATGGAAGGGCAGTGCAGCAAAGCTACTAGGCTTGGGATCCAGAGTCTACTACTCAGGTGGAGGGCAGTCTAGAAATGGTGTAGGAATTGTGGTGAGAGAGAGGCTTCAGAATGCAGTAAGGGATATCATCAGAATTAATCACAGACTCATGGCAGTCAGGCTCCAGTGTAATGATAGGTTAGTATTCATAATCTCAGCCTATGCCCCACAGCAGGATTGTGATAGTGAGGAAATGAGTGCATTCAGACAACAGTTGCAGGACCTATTAGATAAAGCAGGGCAACATGAATTGGTGTTGATAATGGGTGACTTGAATGCACATATCGGGGCAGACAGAACAGGATATGAGGACTGCCTGGGTCCACATGAGTGGGGCAACAGGAATAAAGAAGGAGAAGCCTGTCTGGCAAATGGCTTGATAGTAGCCAACACATGGTTCAGAAAGAAAGACAGTCACAAGATCACATACAAGAGTGGTCAACATGCTCAGGTAGACTTTCTCCTAGTAAGGAAAAGGCATTGGGGCAGAATCCATGATTGCAAATTCATCCCCAGTGAAACAGTTAGCCCACAGCATAAACCACTAGTTGCCACAATCAGCTGGTCAGAGAAGGCTCTAAGGTCAACAGAGACCAGGCTGAAGACCTGGAAGTTGACTGGAGAGAAAGTACAACAATTCAAGGAATTACTCAGGGCTCTAGCACCCCAGGAAGAGGAGGAAATAGGTGGAGCTGAAGAAGAATTGCAGCGCCTAAAAACAGCATGTGTTAGGACTGCAGAAAAGATATGTGGCCGAGCCAGGTATGGAAATAAAGTACATAAGAAAAGCTGGTGGTGGAATGCAGAAGTACAGGAAGTCATCAACAGAAAAGTGGAGTGCAGGAAGAAGTGGGAGACAGAAAAGACTGACAAGGCTAGGAAGGACTACTGGTTGTCTAACAAAGAAGCTAAGAAAGAAGTTGCAAAGGCAAAGAATAGGGCATCGGAGGCACTGTACCAACTTCTGGAAAGTTACTCAGTAAGGGGCACAAAGAAACTATATCAGGTTGCAAGGCAAAGACAGAAAGATAAAGAAGATATTCAGACACCCTTCATAAGGGATGCCAGCAACAACCTGCTCACCAGCCCAGAGGACATCAAAGGCACATGGAAAGAGTATTTTCAGCAACTTCTGAATGAAGAAAACCCCACAGAAGCAGTACTACCCCAGAAACAGCCTATGATGAAAGAAGGGGAGCCCACCCTAGAAGAAGTAAGAACAGCACTAAGGAAGATGAAGTTGGGGAAAGCAGCAGGCTCAGATGAGGTCACAGCAGATATGATAAAGATACTGAGTGAGATAGGGGAGAAATGGATCCTGAGAGTACTCATAGCAGTGTGGAGAGAAAGGCATATCCCAGATGACTGGAAAATAAGCATACTCATGCCAGTGTACAAGAACAAAGGAGATATCCACAACTGTGGGCAGTACAGAAGCATCAAACTCCTATCACATTGCATGAAAGTTCTGGAGAGGGTGATTGATAAACAGATATTCAGAGTAGTAGAATGTAAGATGGGAGATGAGCAGTTTAGATTCAGATCAGGGTGCAGCACAATTGACCCGATGTTTACATTGAGACAGATAGTTGAGAAGAAGCTAGAGATGAGGAAAGAGTCCAACTGGGCATTCCTAGACTTGGAGAAAGCATATGACAAGGTCCCAAGAAAGCTGATATGGGCAGTACTACAGTGGTTTAAGTCCCAGAAACGCTGATAGAATTAGTGCAGGCTATGTACAAGGACCCAATGACTCAAGTATGAACAGTGTACGGCCTCACAGAGGGGTCCCCAATGGGTGTGGGTGTACATCAGGGTTCAGCTCTGAGCCCACTGCTGTTCATACTGGTGATAGACTACATTAGCAAGCAGGCTGGAGGGGACAGATCAAAGCTGCTGTAAGCAGACGATGTGACAGTACAGCCAGACTCTGAGCTAGAACTTCAGCAAAGGATAGGAGAATGGAATACAAATCTGAAGGCACATGGGATGAAAGTAAGCACAGATAAGATGGTGGTAATGGCAGCAAATTGGGGAAATCAGAAGAAGATGAGAATAGAGATAGAAGGGAAGATAGTGGAACAGGTAAACAGCTTCAAGTATCCGGGAGAAGTAGTTGAGGAGAAGGGTAGTCTGAAGGAAGAGGTCAAAGCTAGAATCAGAGGGGCTGCAGCCAACTGGTATAGAGTATCAGGTGTAGTCTATGACAGAAGAATGCCAAAGAAGCTGAAAAGTAAGGTGTGCAAGACAGTGGTGTGACCAGTATTACTGTATGGTACAGAAACCTGGTCAGTAAAGGCAGAACAGTTGAAGAAGCTAGAGGTGATGGAAATGAAGTGCCTGAGAAAGGTGATAGGATGCACACTGTGGGACAGACGAAGAACTGAGGACATAAGGGAAGAAGCCAAAGTAGCTCCAATTGCAGAAAAGATCAAAGAGAACAGATTACAGTAGTTTGGTCACATGTCTAGAAAAGCAGAAGACAATCTGGTGAGGAAGATTTGGGACACACATGAAGAAGGTAAGAGGAAGCGAGGACATCCAGCAAAGAGGTGGATGGATTGTGTGAAAGAAGATCTGCGACAGTCAGGCATGAGTGTTGAAGAAGGCAGGAGTGTGGCACTGAATTGAGAGAGTTGGCGACAGTTAACATGATACCCCGACCCCATGTAGAAAAATGAGAAAAAGGGGGATGATGATGATGAATGATTTTTCACTGTCTAAGTGACACCCTGACCCCATATGCAAAATAAGAAAATGGGCTGTGGATGGATGTGTATATACATCTATATATACATATACATATATGTGTGTGTTTCTGTGAGCATATGTTTGCATTGTAGTGTGTGTGTGTGTGTGTGTGTGTGTGTGTGTGTGTGTGTGTGTGTGTGTGTGTGTGTGTGTGTGTGTATATGTGTGTGTGTGTGTGTGTGTGTGTGTGTGTGTGTGTGTGTGTGTGTGTGTGTGTGTGTGTGTGTGTGTGTGTGTGTGTGTAATTTTGCAGGTGGTACCCAGTTCCATTTCTGCACATTGTATGTTCTTGCACATATTCCTCACCATACTGGACACCAACAGGGTATCCTTAGTTGTTATAATTGTTGTATTGCTTCCCATTTGCTTAGTGTGTCAGAAGCACACATTGTTCCCCACCATTCAAATAGTCACCCTAACCCCCCCACACACACACACACACAATATCCTTGTAATGATCTACATCATCTTATCAATGCAGTACCCATTATCATTGGTGGTTCCCCTCCTTGACTCCTATTGTTGATGTATTTTTTACCCATACCATACTTTCTTTTAGCTATCTTGAATTTGTGGCATTAGCCACAACTAATTCTGTACTAGTTTTACTCTCCTAGATAGACATTACAATTGGTGCTTACCCTGAACGTGCCCCTGTACCAGGTGGGCTCCTTCTTTCCTGATATGAATAGCCTTATGAACAGTGCTGTGGACAATATATGTATATCTTCTCTCCTACTTGATTACTCATCTGTCTAAATTATTTTGCTATTCTAAATGTATTATCTATCTAGCTCTATATATATATATATATATATATATATATATATATATATATATATATATCAATCAAAACATATACTTCTTTATGCATTATTGTCTGTAATTTTTTTATTACATGCCCACCATTCCACTATTTTGTTACAGATTTAACTATAAATGCACCCATAACACAATGTCTTAATCCTTTCTAAGAAAGACTGTATTTTCTAGCATCTTATTTGGTACAATTTTCATTCTGATGACTTACCTGGACTCATCTGCCTCCATGTTACATGTGTAATGAATATAGTCATTTATATCCAAGTTCATAAAAAAATACTATGATATAAAATTTGTCTGGTAGGAAAATGTAATCATTTGCATATATTATATGAATGGGCTTGCTTTATTTTTCGTCCAGTCATTTTGGATATAAAGTTTACTTATTTATTTATAATTTGTTAACTGATTTAAGTGCCTGGTCCATGACCCTTTTCTAGCCATGACCCATGCCACTAGGGTAATGGTCAATATAGTGCATGTTTATCAAATTAGTGTTTTTATAAATGTTAAAAATGAGCCTCCAGTAAATTAAACACCCACACTTCAATGTTATTTCATCATATGAACAAAGTATTGTTTCTTTTTCCCTTTACTAAATCCTCTTCATGTTTATATTCTGTTACTTTAAGAACAGTTGTGTGGTATAGAGAATGAAGTGTTGGCAGTAGACCTGGTAACCTGGGTTCAAGTAGTTTTCCTGGGAGCCAGAGGTAGAGGTGGAGATGGATGGAAGTGAGCAAAACTACATCAATTCACACTTCCCAATGTAACCATGGTGATTATGGCCTGGTGCATCAGAGTCACTCACTGAAGATCTGGACAGAAATGTGATTAGTAGGAACATACCTATTGGTAAGCATTGTGGCCTGCCAATCAATGCATGCCATTGTTGCTAAGAATGGCATGTGGAGCAATGCACCAGTCGCCAGGTATTAGAGGACCCGCCACATCAGGTAGCTGGCCCAATCAGGCTGATGGCCTTCTGTTTGCTAAATTTTCCCCTCATCATTGATAGGAAAAAGAGAGAACTTCAGAGAGGAAAATCCCCAGAGGAAAGAGAGGATCCTATCAGAGGATGATATCATGAGCTGCATTTTGGTAGGCTGAGGGAACAAAACAACAGGTCAGGTGTTGGCATGATCCAAGAAACTGAATAAGTGAAGAGTCAGAAAGACATCTATATGTATATCCATACCTATAGCTACACTATATCTCACTCTCTATGTATCTATGTATCTAGGGTCTATATCACCATTTCGAATGGTGAAAACTCCGAACGCTGTTTAATCAACTCAACTACAATCCGTAAACAGCGAACTCATGGAACACCAATTTGTTTCCCAGGGAAAAAAATCGGTGAGCCGTCTTTGGGGCTTTTCTATTTCCTCCACTGTGGTGTGATCTTGGAGTTGGTATATTTAAGAAGGGGGGGGGATGTTGGGGGGGGGTACAGCCCCCCACTTTTGTTTGTTTAAAGTTGCTAATTTTTTTTTTTTTCAAGGAGCAGCAATTTTTTTCCCTGGGAAAAAAATCGGTGTTCTATGAGTTCGCTGTTTACTGATTTCAAACTGTTGAGTTCAATTAAACAGCGTTCAGAGTTTTCACCATTCAAAGTGGTGATATAGACCCATGTATCTTTGTATGTATGTATGTATGTATGTATGTATGTATCTATCTGTCTGTCTGTCTGTCTGTCTATCCACATATTGCAAGTCTTAAAATGCACCAGAGGCAGAGATGTATAAAAACACAGGTTTATTGCCAGAGGAAGAAAAAGTAGATAAATGGTCATGCAAAATAAATTTCCACAGCTATATTTAATATTTACACTAATCTATTTGCAGTTTACAGTCCTTAAGGGTATTTCTACCATACAGGTTTAACCTCACAGAGACCCTCAAGTAAACAAGCTGTTTTAAAAGTCAGAACTACAGTTGCAGGCCATAGTCAGGCCTTCCATCTACCACCACAAATTTCTTCTCCTGAATGTCTTTCTAGCCACATACACAGTAAGCCACAATTGGGCCATCCAACTCCAGGAACCCTCAGTTGGAGCCTCTGCTACGAATAATGAAAAACCTTTAACAGACAAACCAACTTCCTGATTTGTGCTCTGTCAGGCAATTATCTTTTTTATACACTGTTAATTTTTAATTAGCTCTCCATTATCAGTGTATCACAACTGATTGCCTGACTAAAGTGATGTGAGAATTATACAGGCACAAGTCACTTTACACTCACACTTAAAGGCAGGAAAAGAAAACATCTCTTTCTGTGTGTGTGTGTTCATAGGTTCATAGGTGTGTACTAGGCTAATGGCCCTGGAGCTTTTACAAGCCTAGCCCATAGAAGTGCCCTGGCATTATGCTGCCCGACATTAGTTCCCAGCATTACTTCAGGAGGTAATAATGGCTCCCAGCTTGCAGTCATCTCCAAACTTGGTCAGCCAGTGTTCCTCTGTGTTGGCCTGGACTTCTGAGAAGTAGGTGCCAAACAGGAGAGGGCCCAGGATCGATCCTCGTGGGTTCTATCTGTGAGCCAGTTTGCAACTCACCTAACAATATAGGGGTTGATGCCTATTTTGGTGAGTTTATCAATAATTTCTGAGTGAGAAATAGTATCAAAGGCCTTGGCCAGATCGAGGTATGCTGTATGAACTGCCTTACCTTCATCCACATCTCTGGTGACTGACTCAAAGAAGCCAACCAGGTTGAGGAGGCATGATCTACCTTTCACAAAACCAGACTGTGTGTGATCTGGAGTTTGGAGGTTCCCTATATCCTTGTTAATTAGGTCCATGATGATGCGCTCCATAGCCTTACATATCAGACTCATCAGGCTAATGGGGCAGTAACTTCCAGGGTCTGTAGATGCTCCTCCTTTATGGAGAGGGATGACTGTAGCAATGGGCATTTGGTAGGGACAAAGCCTGAGGTGAGGCTGTGAGTGAACAGGGCACACAGATGTGGTGCAAGTCCACTTTGTAATTCATGTAGAGCACAGCCAGGGAAATTGTCAGGTCCCATGGATGGTGTATCCTTGGCCTTGGACAATGCAGCTTTAACCTGTGCTTCAATAATGCTGGGTACCTGGCATTCTTCCAATACTGAGATTGGACCTTTAGGGGGGAGAGAGGGGTAAAATTGGCACTGATTCCATCAGCCAGTATGTTGGCAATATCTGTTGGCTCAATATAGAAGGTAGCATTGTGCAGTAACTCAGAGCAAACCTGGGTATTGCCGTGGAGATTCTTGATATAACTGTAGAAGGCTTTGTGGTTGTTCTTAGTGTCTGCCACAATTCTGCCTTCATAGTTGGCTTTGAAGGTTTTGATGAGAGATCTCAACATTTTGCTGAGGCTAATAAGGGAATTTTTCCAGTTTTGAGACTTCACTTTTTTTCTGCAACAGTTTCTTCCTTCCATTGTAGAGTTTATTAATGGCAGGGGACCACCAGATTGGCTTCCTTTTTTTGGAGGAGTGCATCTTGGTTCTGCTGGGTATGGCTAGTTCCATGCATTTATGTACATGTTCATACAGTGCACTGGTGTATGATTTGGCAGTCATGCATCTATTTCCCATTGGTATGGGTGCTGTAAAGTTAGCCATCTCTGTTTTTAGGAGGCCAAAGTCAGCTTTGGAGAAGTTTTTCATGGTGGTTACTTTTGCGGGTGGTGTGGGTGAGATGTGATTTCCATGGTGATTAGTTTGAGGTCTGATCTAACCAGGGAGGAATTGACTATTGGTGTAGAGCAATGGTTGCCCATGTTAGTAATAACCAGGTCAAGAATGTTGCTTCCTCTAGTGGTGGTAAGAATGAGCTGGTCCAGGGCATTGGAATTGATGAATTCCAGGAAGCGGGCCAGTGCATTGGTGCATCAGTAGTTTTCCCAGTTGATGGAGGGGTAGTTGAAGTCACCTAGTATGAGAGTGTTGGGTTGGATCCTAATAGTTTCCAGGGTGCTTGCGAATGTGGTGTGAGAGTCGTGGGACATGGTTGGGGACCTATGGCTGGCTATGACCTGAATCTCTGTCTTACCCAATGTTAGTTGTACCTGGAGTATTTCAAATGCGTTATGCTGGGCTACTAGTCTGGAGGTGTACATATCCTTTATGAATATGGAGACATCATCACCTTTGGAGCTTCGGTCCATGTTCTGGGGCTGAAAGGTGTGGAATGAGTTATAGCCTGGTAGCGCAGGGGTGCTTTCTTCTGCTCTAAACCAGGTCTCCGTTACAGCACAAATGTCGATGTTCTCCATTTTGAGGAGTGCTTCAAGCGAGTGCATCTTGAGATTTAGACTTCTATATTGGTGTATAGTGTGTGTGTGTGTGTGTGTGTGTGTGTGTGTGTGTGTGTGTGTGTGTGTGTGTGTGTGTGTGTGTGTGTGTGTATATCTATCTATATATATATATATATATATATATATATGGGTCTACTACGATTGATTGAAAACTCACTTGACTGAAAATGAAATTACTAGGACCACTTCACTAAAAGCTCACTTCACTGAAAACTCATTTCTTTGAAATTCATTTCATTGAAAGTAATAAATGGACTTTTCCCCACTGTAGTGTAACACTGGAGTTAGTATATAAAGTAAGGGGGGTGTGGGGGGCACAGCCCCCCACATATTATAAACATTTTAATCTATACACAGTGATAATTACAAGTGCAATAAATAACTCTTTCCAAAAGAGAATATATAACCAAGATATGTGAGGAGCTTCGCCCCCCCACACCCACCCAATATGGGGAGCTGTGCCCCCACACCTCCCTTAATTTATATATTAACTCCAGCGTCACACTACAGTGGGGAAAAGACCATTTATCACTTTCAACAAAATGAGTTTCAGTCAAGTGAGTTATCAGTGAAGTGAGCTTTCAGTGAAGTGGTCCTAGTAATTTCATTTTCTGTCAAGTGAGTTTTCAATCAACCATGGTAGACCCACATATATATATATATATATATATATATGGGTCTGCTTCATATGACTTAAATTTCATTTGACTGAAAATTATTTGACTGAGACCAAAACACTGACAGTTCAAAATACTGAAAACTCATTTGACTATACCCCCCACACCCCCCAACTATACATACTAACTCCAGGATCACACTACAGTGGGGAAAAGGGCATATACCTTGTATTTTAATGTGCCAATGTTATGAGTTTCAGTCAAAAGAGTTTTCAGTATTTTGAACTGTCAGTGTTTTAGTCTCAGTGAAATGAATTTCAGTCAAATGAAATTTAGGTCATATGAAGTAGACCCATATGTGCGTGTGTGTGTGTGTGTGTGTGTGTGTGTGTGTGTGTGTGTGTGTGTGTGTGTGTATATATATATATATATATATATATATATATATATATATATATATATATATAGATAGATATACACACACACACCCCCCCACACACACACACACACACACACACACACATTTATATATGTAGTATTCATAGGTTCATAGAGATTACTAGGCTAATGGCTCAAGACCCTTTACAAACATAGCCAATATAGCCTGATTTACCCAGTATATAGTTCCTAGGGGTAAGAGGAAGGCATAGGTTTGTGCCCATGCATTGAGTAATTTACAGATTTTATAGATTGCCCCTATCCATAATGGAAATGAGCCCCACCCCGGGTATGAATTTATGATTCCCCATCAGTCAATCCAGATTGGTCTTGAAGAGGGCCAGGAAGGAACTGTGTTTTGCATAAATAGTAAGCCTATTCCAAAGAAGTGGCAATCTCTGGGACACGTATCTGTATCTCCAGCAAGTTTTGTTTTACTCACTGGCTAAGTTTAGATCCCTGGAATGTGTGACCCTTGAACTGTTTGTCTTGTGGATATGTAGTAGCTCCATCAAGGCTGGATTTGTGAGTGCCTTGTAGGTCAGGAATAAGTTACCCCTTAATAGTCAATAGAAGACAGAGTAAAGGGAAAGGGCATTCAGACTATCCACATAGGACGTGTTGTTAACACCCTGTACTTTTCTTAGTGAGGAACCTCAAGGGTCACTCCTGCTGTTGCAGGTACTTAGTCAAGTACATGCTGAATGCACGCTGCAGTCAATTTCCAGTCTAATGAGAGCTGTGTACAGTGGGATTACAATCTCCCAGGATTGGGATGGCATACCTTTGCTTATAAATTATGCCACACAGAATAATTTACTCACCGCTCTGGATATGTGATGGTGAAAGTTCAGGCTGCTATCCACCTGTGTACCTAAATCCCTTACTTCTGAAGCTACTCTTAAGAGTGTGTTGTTAATTTTGTAGTTAGCAGCAGGGGTGTTTGATTTCTCAAAGGGTATGATAATGCATTTATTCACATTTAGTTTCAGGCTGTTGCTCTGACACCAGTCGCTTACTGGAATTAGACCATCCTGAAGGATATCTGCATCATTGCAGGATTTCATGATTGCCACCCAACTTACAGTCTTCTACAAATTTTGTCAGCGAGAGGCCTTCCACATTAGCTTTGGCATCTAAGAATTAAATTCCAAACAGGAGTGGTCCAAGCACCGAGAGCTGTGGCACACTAACGGGCCTCTTGATGGAGCTTAAATCACCCACTTTGCAACATGTGTCCTGTCCTTGAGCCATTGACTAACCATCTGGTGATGTTGCGATTTATGCCCAGGTTTGTAAGTTTACTTATAATACCTGAGTGGGGAATTATGTCAAATGCCTTGATCCAGGTCAAGGTAGGTGGTATGCACTGTTTTGCCCTCATCCATGGCCTTGATGACTTTCTCAAGAAGTCCACCAGATTTAGTAGGCATGACCTGCACTTGACAAAGTCAAACTCAGTTGGGTCCAGTGTTTGAAGGTTTTGTATGCCGTTATTTATCAGGTCCATGATTATTCTTTCCATGGCCTTACAAACAAGGCTAGCCAAGCTTATGGGCCTGTAATTTCCTGGGTCAGTTGACAGTCCTCCCTTATGCAAAGGGATGACCATAGTCATTCTCCACTCTATCCAGACAAAGCTTGTTTGGAGGCTGTGGCTAAATAGAGTTCCTACTGGGCCTGATAGGGCCTGATGTAAGAGGCAACCTGGTATATCCTCAGGCCCCATAGATGCCATATTTTTAGCTTTTGAGATTGCTGTGGCTACCTGTTCATTAATGATAATTGATGATAGAGTGGTTGAGGGCATTTCTTGAGCAGAACTTGGGGTGACTGAGGAGTAAAGTTGAGCTAAATTTATCAGCCAGCAGATTTGCTGTATTTGCTGGCTCAGTATAGGATATGGTTTGTATAACTAGTTCTACATATTGTTGGGTGTTGCCCTTAAGATTGTGGACATAACTAAAGAATGTCTTATGGTTATCCTTAGCTCTGGAGGCTATTTTTACCTGAAAAACAGCTTTCAGAGACTTTACTAGTTACTTGATTCACTTGTTTATACTAATGAGGGACTTGCTGCTGTGTTGGACACATTCCCTCTTACTTCTCGACATGATGTTCTTTCTGTTGCTGTACAACCTATTAAGACCAGCGTGGCTTGTTTTTGCAGTCTGACCTGGGCTTACTTTGGTTTGGTACTACCATTTCTGTGCAGTCGTTTATGTGGTCATACTGTGCTTTTGTGTACTTCTCTGCATAAACTTCTATGTTTTCTGGATTTGGGCAGGAGCTTAGAATCCAGCCATGCCATTACTTAATAGGACGGGGTTTACCTTAGAAAAATGTTTAAATATTTTGGGGTTTGGTGGAGGGTCTAGTTCTACCTTAATTTCCAGGGAGCCCGCTTTGTGATCTGATCTTACCAGTGAGGACATCATACACGGAGGAGGGTGCAGCACTCTCCCACATTTGTGAATAACAGAGCAAGGATATTTGCTCCCCTGGTGGGAGTGAAGACCAGCTGCTCCACGATATATGTGAGTTCCCAAAGTTGAGAAATCTTTGGATCTTTATGTTAGTGGTAGTGTATACTTCCCAGTTTATGGAGGGGTATCCATGAATATGGTATTGGATTGCATGGTGAGTGGTTCTAGTAACTTTAGGTATATGTATGGGTTAAAAAACACTGAAAACACCAGTGAGCCAGCAAAAAAAGTTTAAAAATGTATTGAACAACAAGATTAAGCGCTTTCGTCGGTTTATAACCAAGACTTCTTCAGAATCTAAAATATTCAGCAAGCACTACCATATTTAAATACTAAAACTACATCACATGACCACTACATCCATTAATTAATTACACAGATAAATCTTGTAACCCTGTGTTGTCAAACCAAAAGACGTGGTTTAACCAAAAAAGTACACTGTTTACACTTTGTAGGATTTTAAACTCAACACACTACTAAAAGATATACATTTGTTAAGGCCAGGGAACACACTAGCATTTAACCTTAATTGCCACATTATCTCTCTATATTCAATAAGATCCTTCCATGGCCCTCTCCTCACATTTTGGGGTACACAATCCAGGCGAAAGAATAAAAAAGAATGGTCTGTATGTGTTTCAATGTGCTTGTATAAAGAATTTTTAACATTCTTATTTTTTATATCTAAGTTGTGCTCATAAATACGCTCTTTAAACATTCATTTAGTCTTTCCTACATAAAAACACAGACATTAAATACACTTTGCCACGTACACCAAACCTAATGAATTACAAGTACAGTGAAATGAAGTTATTAACTTTTGGGTCCCTACTGTTAACATATTACACGCATAAATATACTTACATTGATTGCAGGAGTCACACTTGTAGGTTCCCCATTTCTTAACAGAATATTGGGCCAATACTTCACCACCTTCTAACAGTTTTTATAGGTTCTTCCCAGTCCTATACACTAAAATACTTTCCAATTTTTGCATATTATGTTACCAATAGCATCACTCTCCACAGTGTAGGTTGTAATACATGCCTTCGTATAGCTTTTAGTATTGCTAACATGATTATGCCTGTCACTGGTATCCTCTGTAGTCTGGGTAATTGAACCTCCAAATAGGGGTGTAATGACACCCTCTAACCTTTTAATACTAAGTTCATTTTGAATACTACACATCAAGTGCAACGGATAACTTCTTGCCTGGAACATATCCAAAAGTCTATTACTTTCTTGAACAAACGTTTTGTCATCAGAAATCATTTTAGCCAGATGAATAAACTGTCCCTTTACCACCCCTTCTTAACATGCCAGGGTTGGCAACTTGTGCAATGCAAGAGTGTATTTGAGTAGTAAGTTTTTTTAAAAATGTCAGTTGTAAGGCTTTTTTTAACATTGTCTTTGGCTATTAACACATCCAAGTAACTAATACATTATATGTTGTAGGAATAAGTAAACTTTAAAAAGGAGATGGCGGAGTTCAAATAACCTTCTAAATCCACTACTCCTTCATTCATTTCTCCCGCTAAAAAATATCGTTTAAAAATGTAGCACACATTTTTAATGCCTGTATTTTGGGGTTATTAGTATATAATGTTTTGCCACTGTACCATAATTATATTAGCATATAGAGAGGCGCATGCTGCCCCCATTGCTACTCCTCTTTTTTGCTTAAAGTACTGTCCTTTAATATAAACAAAACTGTAATCTAAAATAATTCCCATCAATGTGACTAATACATTAATTTCATCATGAGGGTATGTTCTTAGCTCGACTAGGAATTCTCTAAACCATTCAAGACCCTTTTGATGGGGGATAACATTAAATAAACTGACTAGGTCTACTGGTACAAAACATAGTTCTTTGGAATAACTAGCCCCTCCCTTAACTTTTTCAAAAAATCCCATGAGTCTTTACAGAGGTGATGATATGTTTTAAGACAAATTTTTAATTTCAAATCCACATATTTGGCCATACCATTAACTTTAGAAGTGCTAGTCTTAACAATCAGCCTCATAGGAGGATCTTTCAAGTCCTTATGAAGCTTTGGTATGCCAAATATAGTTGGCACAACTGGAAAATTCACTTTAAGAAAACTCAGTGTTTCCCCATCTATTTGTCCTTGATCAAACATGTCCTGCAGAAAAAAATCTATTTTCCTATATGCAACATGAATATAGTTTTGTGTAGTTTCTTCATATATATCATGATCATTAATATGAGCAAACATCTTATTGAAATAATCTTGAGTATACATTACCACCACCACCCACCCTTATCGTTTTTTACAACTTGTATATTTCTATCTTGACAAAGCAGTCTTAACAGTTGGTTTTCAGAAACACCCAAGTTGTAAGTATAATCATTGGTTTTAGTACGTAAGTAATTTCTAATCTCAGAGTCACATAACTTCTCAAATAGAATTAACGGTGGAATAATTGGTGGGTTAAAAGTACTAACTCTTTTTAAAGCATAAGTTACATTTTCCACATTACCGTTGTTAAACATAAATGCAAAAATTAAGCTTTCCGATATATAACTTCACATCCAACAAAACGCTATCAACTTTAGTCCGACAGGTAGGGACAAATGTGTAGCCCCTACTCAATAAATCAGCGTGCTATGACTGATATGTGTTAACTGTGTAGTTAAAAACATGAATTCACCTGCTTGGTTCAAAATTATCACTGAAAGTTCATTTACACCAGTTTCATCTATCTGTCCATATTCCACCATCCATAGCATTTCGGTTTGTACCTCTGGTTCCCCTGGTTGTAGTTTTGTCTCTCCTGGTTCATGTTCCCTCCGTTCCTCAAACGCTCCAAATGCCTCAAGGGCTGCCTCCCTAAAGGGGCGTCACTGATGTTATCGGAAAATACTTCTTCCTCATTGTCATGCCGCCCATCACTCAGTAGTCAGTTTTCATTGGTTTTCTCTGCTTGAGGGTAAGCTCACCCCTCAATGTACTCAAGCCCATCCCTTTCTAATTTTTTCTCTTTACATTTGGTGATGTCTTTAATGTTACTATCAGTTTTTGTATACACATTCAAATATTGTGTTTTATAAGTGGAGAACAACAAATCCTTCTTAATCACAAGGTCTAAGGCATTACCTTAAGCAATAAGCTGCTCAATAGTATGCTGATTATGTTTAACGAGCAGCTCCAGCAGCTCAATGCCTTGGTTGTTGAAAAGTTCAATGAGGTTGTGGTGTAGAGGTGATCCTTGCAGGAGACTAGTAGGGTATTTCCAAGATCTAAGACCCCCTAGGTATCTGCTTATGTCTAACACATTCAACTAAGTAAGCATTTTCAACTTGCAGTTTACAACATTTAGCAAGTGATTGCTCAAATTTAGCAATAGATTGTTGCAAGGTACCATTGTGTGTAGGTGCTGTGTTGTTAAATTCAAATACTCGATTGAACCACCCATTAAGATCAGTGGTACTGGAACCTACTTGTAAATTGTTCCCATGAGAATCATGAGAACGTTGAAGGTTCTGGTCATGAAAATTATCATTCATTAAACAGTTGGGAGTACGATTAAAGCCAGTATCACCACTGGTAGTACTGTCCCTTTGAATCTTCGTAATTTGGACATTTAGTTCTTGCACCAGTTGAGTTAAAATATTAACACTCATCTATAGTTGCCCCAATAGTCCAGGGCTATCAGCCCATCCATTGCTCAGCATCTCAGCCAAGAATCAACTGCTCCAAATATTGACCACAAACCAGGAACCAAGACCAATGATAAAAAAATCCAAACAGTGAGCCAGCAAAATAAGTTTTAAAATTTATTGAACAACAAGATTAAGCGCTTCCGTTGGTTTATAACCAAGACTTATTCAGAATCTAAAATATTCAGTGAGCACTACCATATTTAAATACTAAAACTACATCACATGACCACTATATCCATTAATTAATTACACAGACAAATCTTTTAACCCTGTGTTGTCAAACCAAAGGACATAGTTTAACCAAAAAAGTACAGTGTTTACACTTTGTAGGATTTTAAATGCAATACACTGCTAATAGATATACATTCATTAAGGCCAGAGAACACACTAGTATTTATCCTTAATTGCCACATCATCTCTCTGTATTCAATAAGATCTTCCCATGGCCCTCCCCTCACATTTTGGGGTACACAATCCAGGCCAAAGAATAAAAAAGAATAGTTTGGATGTGTTTCAATGTGCTTGTATAAAGAATTTTTAACATTTTTATTTTTTATATCTAAGTTGTGCTCATAAATATGCTCCTTAAACTTTCATTTAGTCTTTCCTACATAAAAACACAGACATTGAACACACTTTGCCACGTATACCAAACCTAATGAATTACAAGTACAGTGAAATGAAGTGATCAACTTTTGGGTCCCAACTGTTAACGTATTACACTTATGAATATACTTACATTGACTGCAGGAACCACACTAGTAGGTTCCCGATTTCTTAACAGAATTTTGGGCCAATACTTCACCACCTTCTAACAGTTTTTTTTAGGTTCTTCCCAGTCCTATACACTATACATGGATTGTCACCAAGCTTCTCATAACCCTTACCATAACAGGAAAATACTTTCCAATTTTTGCATATTATGTTACCAATAGCATCACTCTCCACAGTGTAGGTTGTAATACATGCCTTCGTATAGCTTTTAGTATTGCTAACATGATTATGCCTGTCACTGGTATCCTCTGTAGTCTGGGTAATAGAACCTCTAAACAGGGAATAGGGGTGTAATGACACCCTCTAACCTTTTACTACTAACTTCACTTCGAATACTACAAATCAAGTGCAACGGACACCATCTTGCCTGGAGCATATCCAAAAGTCAAGCATGTCATGTTGTTTCACCAGCCTTGAGATGATATTATCTTTTATGTAGTTACACCTCTGCCTTTCATGCTTTCATGATCAGTGGGAGAGCGGAACATATGATGGGCGTTATAGCCATGCACTGCCAGAGTGCTTTCTGTGGCTCTAAACCATGTTTCTGTAATGGCACAGATGTCCACATTTTCCAGGGTAGAAGACCTTTTAGGGAGTGTAGTTTCTTGTTGAGACTCCTAGCATTGAGCAGTAATGCCATCAGCTTTTTCCTGAGTATCTTTTGTTATGTTGAAAGGTTTGTGTGTTTGGCAATGCCTAGAAAAGACAAACTAGGGATGGATAAAGTTTTTGCCAACATCTGAAAGCCTAGAGTTGAAAGGTGGAGACCATCCCTGGCAAAGCAGCGTGATCTGTTGACCATGTCCTTCCAAGCTGATAAATATTGGACCCCTTTGGAATGAGACCAGTAGCTAAGCCAATTGTTAAAGTCGATCATTTCCTGTCTGTATTGTGGCATCATCCATGAAGAAGGCAGAATACTGGTCAGTGTTAGACTCATACTTGCCTAAGACACATATTCTGAGAGTTTAGTCATGTCTCTTTGAGAAATCACCACACTGATTTATGAATACATAATTTTTTGGGCATCTTACTTTGTGCAACAGTTGGCATTGCATGCTGCTTCTTGTTAGCAATGTTTCATTGAATGCCAGTTCACTTCCCATGGCAAAAACTCAACATTTAATTTCACATTCACAGAGACAGCCATTAGTTGTACAAATTAAAGAGGCAAAGGTGCACCTTACGCGGCAGTTTGTACAGTACTGAATGTAGATAATACATGTATTACGTAACTTTCTCGATGTGTTAATGAAGTATGTTCTGATTAACAGCACAAGAAGTGCAAGCTTGTAATTAACATTAGGGATAGTTCACCTTTATGTGACTTAATACACGTGTGATCCTTATGTTCTTTAGACTGAACTATAAACGCAATTTATATTGTTAATGTTGCAACACAATTGTGTAATATGGCTGCAAAAAATTATATTGTCTTTTGTCCCCACATTGTTCAGATCAGTGATTAAAAACACACTTCTGTGTGCATGCTGAGAAAGAAATAGTACATGTGCAATAATATATGACTTAATAAAATCAGCACTATATTACTAAATTAGGGAAATATGGAAAGCACAGTTTTCAAAACATGTTGAAACATTTGTTCAGTTACACGTATTTTTCATGATCCCAAGTGTACTTTGTACTGCAATATGCTGTGGAGAACATCATGTCCTGTGAACTCTGTATGTCTCTGTCTTAAATATTTATTACTCCATAAATACATAATATTGTCATTAAAACAACAACTCATCAAACACAAGGTAAACAATTGTATTGTGATTTTATTTGTGTGACGGGTGGCATGGAACACTGTCACTATTCAGGAATGACTGTAAAGAGCTACACTAAACATTCTATGCCAAAAATTCAGAAAAGAAATATGCATGTGCTAAGAATGTGCCATTGTACATACAGCTAAGCTTGGCTTTGGCACATGTTACTTAGCACTGAAGATAGACAAGATTACGTTGGTTTGGACATGTACTGAGGAGGGATGCTCAGTATATTGAGAAAAGGATGCTAAGGATGAAGCTGCCAGGTAAGAAGAAAAGAGGAAGGCCTAAGTTAGGGTTTATGGATGTGGGGAGAGACGACATGCAGGTGGTTGGTGTGACAGAGAAAGATGCAGAGGACAGGAAGAAATGGAAACAGATAATCTGCTGTGGCAACCCCTGACAGGAACAGCCAAAAGAAAAAGAAGACTTAGCACTGAAGATATTACAAGAATAAATTCTACTTTAAAATTTCCATAGAAAACATATTTTCCTACAATGCACAAATAAATTTGACCACAACTCACTCCAGGGATAACAACACCTGTATTGTAGAGACATGCTATTTTCATTCATTTCATTGTGATTGTGTTATTAAATTCATTGAATTTTTACAAGCTTGGTGAAGTCTTTCTTCAGCGGACTACAATACAGGTGTTGTTATCTCTGGAGTGAGTTGTGGTCAAATATATTTTCCTACAATCTTTACTCCAATAAAAGTACACCACATATTGCAAAATTTACAAGGTTGGCAGACGTACGTATATATCCACTTATGTACCAAATTGTAGACCTCAACTTACACCCCTGCAATGTCAGTTCCCCTATGGCATTAACAGTTAATACACAGTGATCAAAAGAGCATGTTCTTTTTTGACAATAGTTTGATTCCAAGTCTGTCTCACTCAATTATTAACTTTGTATGTGCCACCAAGACATTGTGTAGCAGGTGAACAAAATTTTCTTAGGGTCAACACTGAATAACAATAGCATATATATTTTAATGTAATAATTGACTGTGACAAGGTTGATGATATGAACGTTATCAACCATCCCTGAGTGCATGCCCAAATGGGCAATATATAATTTCAAATGTAGGTGAGATATCAACATTTACCAGCATTTGCTGGAGTCACTGTAGAGCATTTCTATATACACAGATCAGCACACATGGCCAAGTCTTACTCCTATGTTTCTCACCTAAATGGGACATTGAAGTATTAATACATGCATTCACATCTACCACATTCCTGTGTATTCTGTCACGCAAGTGCATTTCTCTAGCTTGTCCACCACTGTGCATGGGCTGTTGCATGTGAGATCTGATTTGAGCACCAGTGTCCTGTCATTTTTCCAGAGATCTTGAAGAAGACATAGCAGGCAATAGTGAGGGAGAATAGATGCAGTGTGAGGAGGAGTCCATCATTTTTGTAAGACTTCTTGTTAAACATTACATCTAAAGGTTTCTACACGGTGACTATACTATATCACTGAGGCTTGGAATAGATTAGCCAAGGCTGTCACCGGTGCAACTGGCATCCCACACCTGGGT
Organism: Protopterus annectens; assembly: GCF_019279795.1. NCBI lineage: Eukaryota > Metazoa > Chordata > Ceratodontiformes > Protopteridae > Protopterus > Protopterus annectens. The sequence goes on from NC_056737.1 coordinate 1,960,808,631, forward strand.
AAACAATGCATTCTCCATTACAGTGACTTAAAAATGCAAAAGCAGGACCTCCTTCCCTGATATTTTCAGACCCATAACCCAACTCAGTTGTGTAAGTATAGTGGCCTATAAGTAGGCAATACAATAACATTATTTGGCAACACAAACAGGTGTTCATTACTTTTTTTCCGTTATGTGTAGCTTCTTCAGCGATTGAAGAAAATAGGGAAGTGCATCAGGAGAGACTGCGATACCTCAGAGAGACATGGGTAAATACGGCTTCATGTATGAATGTTTGCCATTTCATATTAACAATCATTCTATTAACAGGTTATCAGTTCTATGGACATTAGTCCATAAATGTTTGACAGAGCACTACATCAGTTTGCATACTCAACATATGCTAATTTTGCATACCTGGATGAATAGCTCTTGCAACATTCCACTAGTCAATAAACATATATGTTTATGGGTTCAGTCTAAGCAGCAGCAATTAATCTGTATGACTTACTATTTATTATTCATTGAACAATAACTTAGAATAACATTTCACACAGTTTACACAGGCATTTTATGACTTGTAATGCATGAACAAGCTTTGTTATAGTCACACTATTTGAATAATGTGTATAATATTGGGGAGATTAAGTCTTACTGACTCCCCCCTTCTACCTTTTATTTATTTATTTATTTATTTTTAGTGTGTTTATGACATGAAGACTATATTTCCTACTGCGATGCAAATGACCACCAGTATAGGGAGCTAGACCGGACACTGAGGCTCGAACCACCATACCTCCACAAATAGTTGTGGTGGCATCACCACAGGTAGCAAGGCACCCTGCACATCTGGGTCACAACCTGTCAGTTTTGTCTCAACAACCCCTGCACTACCTGCCCCACCTGCTTCAGGTAGCTCTGCCCCAGCTGCTGGTGCAGTGTTACCCACCAGCAGTAGTGTCAGTGGAGTTGGTGATTATGTCACCTGGTAGGAGCTGACAGGGATAGTGAAGGATCCTGCAGTAAATTGTCTAATTGCTGCCCCATCCAGTTCTGTCTCCAGGTATCTGCAATGGGAAACAGTGGATTAAGTTCTGAAGGTGAAGATTAGATTCCCACTGTATTCATGCTGGACTGGGATGCACTTCTGAAGTCACATACCAGTCCCCAGTCATGGTGTCCCCAACCTCTTGTTTCTATCACCATCCCTGTCTGTCTTGTATGGCCTGTATGTCTGCACATGCTGCCTAACATACCCTACATATCTACCCCTCTCATTTCTAAATACGTTCCCTAATATGCCTCTCTATTTACAAAAAGGAAAAGGGCACCTGCCCCACAAAAAATATGCCCCATTTATAGCTTTCCACTTTGCATATGTATGTGTATAACACACATGATTTGGTCCAATTGGTCACACAACATTATTAAGTTGCTGTCATACATCCTTTATCATGTGACTACAGTAGACTCTCTTTTATCCAGCCTCTCTTTAACCGGCCTCCTCTTTAACTGGCCATAAAATTTGTGATATAGCCCTAGCAAAAAAACAACAATGAAGGAAAAAGACTTCTGCCTCCTCTGGGCTAAATAATGACAGACATTTGAGTTTTAGACTTCATATTTATTAGAAAAATGCATACTAACACAAATTGTGTTATTATAACTGATTTATAATCTATAAATGCTATTTTGTATGCATTTTCTGATTAACCAGCCATTCGTTTATCCAGCCTTAGGTCCGGTCCCAGCGTGACTGGATAAGAGGGAGTCTACTCTATCCAATTTTGTCAAATTATTTGTAGAAATACAATGTTAGGTTGTGAAGATGTGGATAGCTATGGCGCTGTCCCTCCACATTCTTTAATAATTCCCCCAGTGTCTTATTCCCTGTTTGCTCCCCATTTTTACCACTGTCTTATCAACCCCATTTCACTGCTTTAATCTGGTAAAAAATAGATTCATACACTGAGATGGATCATGACTAAATGGGGCCCTAGGCAGGGTAATGAAGCAGGGCCTACACACACACACACACACACACACACACACACACACACACACACACACACACACACACACACACACACACACACACACACACACACACTCACACACACTCACACACACACACACACACACACACACACACACACAGACACACACACACAGACATGTGTGTGCAGCCATTCTAGTGCCCCATTCCTTGGCCATCTCTCCCCAGTTACCATAAACACTGTTCAAACCTCAGTGTACACACTATTTTCTTCTTTACTTCTACAGTGATTACAGATATTTGGATTTAATTCTAAACCTTTATTTCAAATTTTATATCACAAACACGGATAACCATTTGCTAAAAAAATAATGTAGTCTTTCAATGAAAACAGACTTAGCATGAGCAACAGTAAACATTCATAGAAAATGCAAATCGATCAGAGGTGGATTAAGTGTGCCTTTGAGCTGTTTTCAAACCATGGGCTCCTTGCACACAATTTAGGACCATGCATAAATAATGTGTTCGTTAATTCACCTTCCTGACTTTATTAATATAAATATATATTATATATTCCTTGTTCTATACAGCACCACTAGAGTGTGTTTTAAATTTGTACCTTTTAACATTTTTCCAATAAGCAGTGAAGCAAAACGTATGAAACAATAATGACAAAACTATAAAAGGCCACTCACACACATTTACTCATACACACACATTGGCGCGCACACACACACACACACACACACACACACACACACACACACACACACACACACACACACACACGTGCATGCACGCACGCACACACACACACACACACACACACACACACACACACACACACACACACACACACACACACACACACACACACACACACATATACTTCTGCTAAGGGTACTCACAGCTCCAACTGGGACTTGTCTGCTGCTCTGTATCTGTTACCCACACAGATGTAATACTTAAATTTCCTGAGGTTTTCTGAGGCTTGCATTATGGAAGTGGGCTTGCTTGCTGTGCTGTCTCCTGCAAGGTCCCAGTGCTGGTACTGTGTGATGATGAAATAGTGGGTTGTATGCTTTTACATTTTTTAGGGAAGACAGAGCCCTCTAGCATTATAGGTTCATAGGTAGGTTCATAGATAGGTACTAGGCTATCGGCTCAAGGGCCTAAGTAAGCCTAGCCAACAAGGTTCCCTGGCTTATGCCACCCAAGAAAGTTATTTTCCTGTGCCCGTGTCGAGCAGAGCCACAGAAGTGATCCCCGGGGTGTATTTCCTATTTTCCATTCACTTATTAAGATTTTTCTTGAAGAGTGCTAATGAGGAACTTTGCTTGACAAAGATGGATATAGGTTTATTTCTTTTTTCATAACATTTTACCTTGTGAAGAGTGGATAGATATGACAGTCCCCCACAACTATCCAGCTTATTTCTTAATTACTCGACCAGTATCCTACCCTCAGTTTGCTCACTGTTGTCAACACTGTACTGTAAACAGCATTACAGTGTTTTAATAATCAAACGTAATATTCACATCCATACACACATGGTCAGAAATGACTTAGAAACACAAATGTCTCTGTCGGTCTGTCTGTATGTATTTATTCTTCTTTTGCATGGCTCTTGGCATGAAGCAGCGAAGGCCACTGTTAGTTCTCATACTAAATTAAAAATAATTAAGCATACACTAATACTTTTCCTGCAGCCACACAAATGAGTTTGCCAGCAGTGCACTTCAGTAAGCAATTGTGACAAACTGGAAGGAATTGTATTGACCTCTGTTAATTGTATATGGTTTATTGGCTTATTCTCCTCCATATATGAAGACTCCATTGTACTTCCATATATAAATGAGTGTGGCATATTACCCTTTAAAGTGTGTTCAGTGAAATGGTAGAACTATAAATATAATTGCAGAGTAGTGTTAATGAGTGCAATGTGCATGTTTTGCAGGTATGACTTGTAATTAAATTGCTCAACTGCTTTAAATTTCTAGTCTCCCACCAGGACACAAGTTTGTATCTTTCAGCTTTTTCCCGGTTAGGGGTCGCCACAGCGGAACTCCAGTCCGCTAATGATTGGCAGTAGATTTTTACGTGCTGGCTTACCGGGCCTAGCACACAACCTTCAATGAAGGAACGCCCATTCACGCATGTTGCCACACAGAAGACGCTCTAACTGAGAAATGAACGGGCAACATCTAACTGTGAGGCAACAACACTACATCAGCACCACCACCGCAGTATCCCACCAGGACACAAGTGCTCTTCAGCAATTGCATTCTGCTTGCTGAGCACACTCAAGCAAATCTGCAGTCTGTGGCTACCACTCCATCCATACAGTATAAGAAGGATTCAGTACTGCAAAACTAAACAAGGATATACATTTTGAGCCTCAAGAGCAGGAGCGCACTCAAGCAAATCTGCAGTCTGTGGCTACCACTCCACCCATACAGTATAAGAAGAAATCAGTACTTAAAAACTAAACAAGGATATACATTTTGAGCCTCAAGAGCAGGGTCAGTCTACCCAGGCATTATACTTGTATTTTTTATGAGAGTGAAGCTATTACATTAGCAGTATTTCTTAGTAGTTCTCAGCATGCTAATAAAACTGACTGTTGTAGCCTTGTGTCCTCCCCCCAGCTAGTGCAGCAATCCTAACTGTCCAATAGACAGTATACATTTAATTCAGATCCCTGTGACTAAATTAACCATCAAGCAGCCATCTCAGTGCTTTCTGCCTTAGTTTGTATCACTTGGAGGCCAACCTGTTTATTTGCATCTCTATACCTTCCCCTTCATTGCTAATGTATCTCCCTACTCTAATCTGTGCACAAACTGGTTACTAATCAGCAAGTCAATGTGAAGACACACTCCCAACCTTAATAAAGTTTACTGTCTCTTCTCTCCTTCACTTTACAGGTAGTTTGAATTCTTACTTACCCCCTCTGAGGCCTTCACTGATAGTTTTCCACTGATTGCCTCTCTGGATTCTTTGCATTCCACCTGGTTTACACCCCTTGTGCTATCTCCCTCCCCCAATACTAAGTCTATATTAGAATCCTGCTGAGCATGGAGCCATCTTTAAATTTCTAGTCTCCCACAAGGACACAAGTGCTTTTCAGCAATTGCATTCTGCTTGCTGGTAAGCCATTAGACCTCAGGAATTTGTTTAAAGTGTTCAGATTTGTAAAGTAATACTTTTTACTCTTTTGGTGGGCTCTGCCCCACTCTGTTCGCCCTCGCTAATGCTCGGCATCTCTCCACTTCCCTGT
>NC_056737.1:1960818885-1960873885 GCF_019279795.1 Protopterus annectens
ACACCAACAGTATTATAGTCCTGTCTACAACTGTTGTATGTAAACTCTAGCAGTTTCCACAGTTCACAGTATCATGATAGTGATGTTGCAACCATCTGTGAGGTATGTTGTATGTAGTGATCCAGGTATTAGGATTTGTTTCACAAACTCAGTTCATTAGACATTTTCCAACGTTATATTACAAACGCTTCAGAGGTGTAGTTTGTCATAGTGTGTTAAGTGTACATGTGTGGTAGCAGCAGATAATACACAAGTAATACAATGTTTGCACATACTTTCCACTCCAGTCACATAAAACTTTGAAATAGTGCATGCAGCAGTTATTACACAATGACATCAGGCACACTTGTGCTGTGATCACTTCTCTTAGGAGGTAATTGTCTTTAGTAAACTTACTTTCACGCTTTTAATCATGTCCATAGGCATACACTGACATAAGTACACACACAATTGTTGATGGACTGCATCCACAAGACCTGTCAGGAAAGATTTCCATCTTTATAAAGTTTTTCTGACATGCTCTACATCTCTCATATACACACATATATCATCTGTTATATTTTCCAAATCTGAAACAGTTTTTAGTGCTGCATAATTTTGGTTTACTTTCTGTGGCAGCTCTACTTCTGTGGCATATCCCTGTGGATCACACTGCAAAAAAATAATTTGGATGTGTTCTCTGTCTCACTTCCTATCTTTCACAACATGCATGTTACTTCCACAACTGTTATTGTATCCACTGTCAGTCCTTGCATGGGCAGTATGTCCAGGAATTCCTAAGTTTTGTCAATTTGTTCCCACATTTATGTATATGCTTTTCCATTATTCCTGCATTGGTAGTTTGATACATATGACTGTGGGAATTTGTAAACTCTTGTTACTTGCACGTTTTTTCAAACAACATATTTTTTGTTCTACACGTTAACTGACTGTGTTGCTTTTCTTAATGTATATGGCAATTCCAGTGAAGTTACCACATGTCCATTATTGCACTCAGAGAAATGGAAAACCGACTCAACCTTCCTTATGCACTTTTTGTTAGGATTCCCCTTCCATTTATGTATTCCTAATTGATCTATCTATTGTGCTGTGTGCACACAGTCGCTTACAGATCTCAGGTTTCTGTACACTCTTTTGTTTACGTCATGCACACAAGCTCTGCCTTACCTCAACATGACCACAAGCCCGTGTTGTGGGCTTCACCTGGGGCTTCTTGTCATATAAAATGCTTGGTTTCTTGCATATTTGATTAGCAATGCTGCGCATTACACAGATAAGTCCAATCATGTTAGCACCAGCACAATGTGTGTGCGACTAATAAATCCCTGGGAGTGATTAAGTGTGGGATACTTAGAATACACTGACGCAATGTGATTGGACAGTGCTATGGAAACAGAAGCTAAAGATAAATAATCTAGAGTGCTGTGCTTAAACGCACCATTGGAGAACATGCAGCATAATGTTTATTAAACCTCTGAATCACTGAGGGTGAAAGATAAGATAAAATACTCCATCTTCAACTGTCCTTCTTATTCAGGCCATCAGATACTATCACGGAGTCAGAAATTATTGACTTGCAAATGGAAGAAAAAATATGATTTAGTTTCAAGTAATTAAAATAAAAGATCCTTCAGTACTGGTCATTTGAAATACCAGAAACTGGAATGCTGAGATGTGCATGTGAAAAGTTATGATCTTCTGCAAAACTATGAAGATTTATTTGTTGACCTGGGATGTTTGCCAGGTGTGCATTAATTTCAGGTTTATACTATTACATCAGCGACGAGTATTACTTCAGACCTATAAAGAATATCTGTTTCTGTATAAAAGTGATCTTTTAATTCTTTGTATATGTTGAGGCATAGAATGATATGAAAATAATATTTTTTCAATAAAAATCAAGATGCCGTTGCTTCTTGTCTTTAAGCGTTAACAGCCCTGTCTACAGCATTTTATAGATATTTATGTTACAAACATTCCCTGAAAAGTTTATGAAAACACGTTGAAACATTTTGACAATACAGGCTTTTAAACGCAAGGGCCAAGATGTTGTGGTTCAACTATTTCTGCCCATAGTCCTCACCTCTCACTGTACACTTTCTTATGAAGATGGAAAAACCCAAGCTTTAGAAGATGTACAGTTTGGGGTTTTCCAGCTGCACAATATAAAGTTTGCAGTATGCTGTCAGAGCTATCAGCAGAAATAGATGCATTCAGACCTTGCTTGCATAGGTATTATAGTCGTTTCTCAGTATGCAATTTGCATACTAGAGTGACCAATTACCACACAAAAATGAAGTTATTTTATTCCTGACTCCAGGTAATTCCTCAGTCACCCTTTCCTATAGTCATACAAGTTTGTGGCAAAGAGGCACTCTTTGCACATGGTGCAAGAAACACAAATTCAAATGAACACATGCCCACCTCTCACAAACTTTGAAGCTGGCTAAAGCAATGGATAAGTTCTGATTTAGCAGTATTAATGTTGCCACTGTATCACATACCAGCAACATTCAGCTCTGGTTTTGTTGTATTTTTACATAAAATATCTGTGAAATCCTTGTTAATGCAACTCATGTTGGCAACATATACAGCTTGTATCACATATATGCTTTAGTTATGGTAGTATATAGCTGTAAAATAAATAAATATTTGCCCTTTTGATATCACTAAGTGCCCATTATGCCTCTGCTCCCCACTTATAATAGCATCTCGCACCCCCTGAGATCAGATTCAGTACCCAATATGAGATGGGAAAAGACTTTACAGCAGCTGCATTGTTCTACAGTGGTTTGTGCCGGTGCCCTAAGTCAAAAGTAAAGTCAGATATAATGACAACAGAGTATGCTTGTGAAAGAACAGAATGAGCCATCTGAAGCAGAAAAACAGATAGAAGCCATTAAATACTGACAAGATTAGATTATTAGATAATTTAAATGAACTTAATTTTATTAATTTATTAACTTAGTAGACACACTAGCCAGAAAATTATTTTCTTGGGTGACCCAGTAGTGATATCTGGTAAATAGATATTCTCAGAGTCATACAGTAGGCAAATGGAGATCAAAAACTATGTTCGTCTGCATTTAAAGTGATACAAGAAATCAGTAGTAAAGTACAATGAACATTAAGGATTTTGCAAACATCTAGACAAACACTATCCTCTTCTGCTTTGATGCATACCCTAAATAAAAAGTTGTACTACACAGCCCTTCAGTGATACATTGATCTCATTTACTTCACCTGTAAATTTGTAAACTGACAGTTCTATATTTCCACAATCATATTCTGTTCTTTTGGTGCTGTTAGCTACATCCTGTACCATTCTGCAGGTACCCTCTGAACTGGTATGAGAAGGTCTATTCTCATCAGCAGTAGGATTAAAGCCATGGGCTTTAATATGCTTGGACTCTGAAACTTTCCCAACCCATCCCATCCCATCCAATTTTACCCATAATGCTCTGCAAACTTGCTTCCACTTCAGATTTCTGTTGTGCATTGCATAGCATTGGAGAAATAGCATCAGGTTACTTTCATTGAAAAAAAAATTACGAGGAAAAACATTCCATTTAACGTAAAAAGTAGTTTAAGTTGGTATCCCTGATGTTTGAACTGCAGACTTGATTGAAGGTCAGCACAATAAATTGAAAAGCTTGCAGGCGATCTGTCATTATGGCTAGACTCAGAGAAGAGTAAGAAGGTGAATATAGTCTTTTCCACGTTTTCTCCCCCTCCTGAGTTTGTGCAATCTATGGGTTACTATATTGTGTGTGTGCGTGTGCGTGTGTGTGTGTGTGTGTGTGTGTGTGTGTGTGTATATCTATATATATATATATATATATATATATATATATATATATATATATATATAGTTTGGGAGTAGAGTCTTGCCACCACACCAGGGGTGCAATCTTAATAATATCACTGTTATGACTAGCAACATCCCAAGGTTTACAATTTTTGAGAGTCGAATAATAACAAGTCGATCAAATGAGTTGTGATTATTAATGGTGGAGCCATTTAAATTTACTCATTTGCATAATTTCTTGCATTTACTGAACCTGGTCAACATTAATGTCAGCCCAGTCTTTTTTCCCTACTTTTGAACAGTTTAATGATTCGGTGATCTTCCCTAAGCCTTGGCATTTATTTATCATGCTGCCCTCATAGATCTACTTATAGTTGCTCTGCTACTTTTTAATGCTGTTTTATTGTTGCTTGAAGGTCTTCTGTCAAATAGTATTATAGTTGTACAGTTGTGCATTGTTTGGTTAATTTTGTCACTTTCTTAACAGTGCGAAGTGCAAATGTGAGCACAAAGTTTCTCTGCAAAATAAGCACACCTTATGTGTTTATTATTAAAGTGAAGAACATTACACTGTTAATTGTGATATCTGTCAAATATCTGTCAGTCATTTAATCCATCATCTAGTAGAGACAGAAATCACATATTGTTATTGATCGGGTTGGAAGGTGTTTCTGTGTTGTCTTCCAATGGAGCTTGACTTCAGATACAACTTTTGCATTGATTATCTACCGCTAAGAACAAAGCCATTGCTAACAAAGATGACTCTAGTAGACCTAAATGATAAAGAGAAATAGAGAGTGAAAGAGTGAGAGAGAGAAAAGAAAAAGAAGCATAAAACTAGTAAAGTGAGATACTGTTCCCCAGGTCTTGTGGCAAAAAAGCCAAGAGGAGAAACATAATTAAATTCTACACATTCTCCTTTTGATGTGTCTAAAATCCTTGGGAAAATTATCTGAAAAGTCTTCTGTTAAAACTGCCTAAAATTATAGCATGTTGTCTTTCTCAAATTCTGACACACAGAATGTTTGTGTCATTTAGACCATCGATGGCAATATCTTCTATAAATCACTCCATCCCTATTATAGAGCCTAACTATGATAAGAAAATAGAAATCTTTTTAAAGTCCTGCAAAGGTATTTGCCTCTTCCCCTTCTGATAATAAAGCAGATACAGTTTTTTTTATTGCCTTGATTTTCAACCAGGCTATCCTAGTTCTGCTACCTGACTAATATGCAGGCATAGTCCCAATGAGGCTGGGCTGAAATTATCACGTGCTAATGTCAATGCTAAGTCTTTTTCCGAATCCCTTAAGGTCTTGATAACAGGAGTATAGGATTTGGGGTCAACTCCTTGGACATTGACTTTGCACTTGGTGTGGGTGGCATCAACAGCATTGTTGTTGATGCTGAGAGTTCCGTTAGTCAGAAGTTGAGAGTTTCTTCAAGACCATCAAGGTATCGATCTGTCTGGGTCAGTCATGACACTGATGCTACAAATATCAGTACTGATGTTGGCAGGATTGTTTTTTGAGCTTTGGTGGTCAAGCATCTCAACATCAGCCCCAGAGTCAATAGGTGCTTCTGTCCCATTGCTGGGAGTCAAACTGCTGGTAGTGCTCAATGCTAATTAACTCACTGTCAGCCTTGACCAACATTGGCCTTGGGCAAGAGGGCCTGATGCCCTCATTTTCAAGTGTGGTGTCAGCTTTGTTGATGATGCCTCTGATGCAGACTGTTCTGCATATGTCACTCACTTCCTGCTATAGCATCTGCTTCAACTGGAGACAATTAATTGTCTGGTATTTTAGCTTATCCACCTTGCACTTAACAGGACAGAAGAACCAGAATCTGCAGGATGAGTTGCCAGGTATCCAAGCTTCCTCATCAGACTTGGAACTATCGCTGCTGACATTTGATAGGAAGTGCAAGTATAACTGGGGGCACCTGGACTCTCTCAAAATAGTTCCCCCACCTCAGATATCAAAGACAAAAACTATACTGATTCCTCAGTGATTTAGTAGAGAGGGGATGGTCTGCTGACCCTGCAGCCTTCCTGGAAAGGAAATGCAAGAGCCTTTACAGACCTCCCTACCTTTTCCTTGGCTGATCACACCAAATGACAAAATACTATGACTGGTTGTTAGAACTGTATGGAAAACCCTGACATTGTGGTACCTCTCCCAAGGAGGCCAGAAAAAATTATCCAGTCTTCAAAATTTTGGATCTGCTAGACAGACACTCTTAAACCAGATTCATTTGTCGCTGCAACAGCCTTGAAAAAGGTATTCAGACCATAGCTTTCTGCAGTCCTTTTCCTTTTTTTTCAATTATGATTTTTTATTGCAATTTTCTTTAAATACAGTGAACAGTTCAGTACAAGTTGACAATAAACACATTAATGCAATTGTAATGTATTGTAAAGCTAGTAATAAAATAATAACAACAGAAGAGAAAAAGAACTGTACAGAGAACTTATAAGGTATATGAGATAGATTTTCTACACAATATAGAAGAGCTCATATAATGAAAAAAAAAAAAAAGATAGAAAACAGACCTGCTATTTGTTGTGCAAGGCTCTGACATGAAGCGAGTATGCCTTATGGTGTTATAATTGACTTGTAGTTCAGACTTTAGTTTGACGACTAAACGTTTATACTGCTATTGTATCATATGCAATGTTATTTTGGCAGGGAAGGAGATATACTCATATACCTAAACCTATCTGAACAACTATTTACAATATATATACACTGGGTTGTCACTCATAAATTATGTCATGTAGAAGATAATGTTTATAGTTTTTCATCTGGTACTAGTAGGTATTTTGTTTATATGCCAGATGACAATCTGATAATCTGGGTGTACTTGACATATTCCTCTTGCAAAGAGTTTGATAATGTCTTTTGTATAGAGCTGTATAGGGAAATTTTTATTTAATGGGGATTGAAGCGGGGGTATGGTTTTGCTTAAGTTACTTTAGTAAGATTTTAATTAAGCACCTCTAAAAGTCTTTTCCAGTATTTCTGAAAATAAGTTAACTTCTTATGACTTACTGTTTTAGTTTATTTGCTAGGACATATTTGGTAGCTATAGATTTAAATTCTGTCCAAGAAGTTTTGGATGTGTCAAGCCAATTAAGGGCTATATAGGATTTTAGTGTAGCGCTCAGCGTTACAATGATATGTTTGGACTCATATGTATATGAGTTGGGGAAAATGTTTAATAATGCCATTTTCCACGAGAGTGTAGTCTTCATATAGCCTGTTTTCTCTAATTTTGCTCTTAAAGAGCACCATAGCTTGTATATATTTTTACAAGACCAGAATATATGAAGAGTGTCGGCTGTTTGGTTGGAGCAAGTAGGACAGAAAGGAGATGAATTTGGATTTATTTTGCTCAACAAAAGTGGTGTGTAGTAAGCATTATTGTTAATCATAAACGGAGTATAAATTAATTTTTTAAAAGGAGTTAGATTTATGGTTATGTCAATTGCTTCTAGTTTTTATTCAGTAGTTAAATTATTATTATGCCTTCCCCAATAATTAGAAAATAGGATTACGTCCCTGGACTTGATTTGGGTGGTTAGTCTATAAGTTTTTGATAACATTTTAGTCTTCAATAGAAGAAGGGTAATGATTTGTTGATACTGATGGTAGTCTTGTGTAGAAACGTTAACATCTGATGTTATTAGAGTTAATAGATATAGTATTTGCTTAATAATTATACGGTATTTTTTACTTCCTGCCAGGGAGTCTACAATGGAATTCAAAGGCAGATCTTTGATTTGATAAAAGTCCCAGATTAAACACTTCTTTATATTTGGGTAGTTATTAAGATTTATCATATTGTTATTAATCTTGATATTAGGGTTCATATGAATTGGTTAAGCCATAATTAAGGAATTGTTTATGTTCAAGGATGTTATGAGTTTTTGGAAACAGATCGTATTGCTGATTAAAATCGGATGTATTTTGAAGTCTTTTAGAGTTTTGTTATTTAGAAAAGGTATAGCCTTTGGATTTATGTTGGAAGAGCTGAGGTGTTAGTAATAGATTTTGATCCAGAGAGGGTGCCATGAAGTATCTGAGGAATTGCCTAAACATATTATGCGACTGGCATTTATAATAAGGTAGTAAGTCTTGAAGTCAGGAAGGTTCATACCGCCTTTCTCCTTGGACAGAGTTAATCTGTTATAACTAATTCTGGAGTTCTTAGGATGCCAAATGAATTTGCCCAATATTGTTGTCATTTTAGAGAAAAAGCTATTTGGAATGGTTTGATTGATGGCATTAAAATGAAACAAAATCTTGGGGAGGATATTCATTTTTATGATTGCTGTTTTGGAGAGAAAAGAAAGGTTTAGATTTTTCCATCTGTCTAGATCTTTTGTAACTTTTGACCATGCTTTATAAAGATTTTTTTTTATTATTTCTTGATGGGGATGGACGAAGGTGATGCCTAGGTACTTAAGTAAATAATCCACTTTAATTTTTGTTTCTGGAATGAAAAACTCCTTATGTGCTGAAGGATTTAATGGAAATATTTTTGATTTACTTGGATTCATGGCATAATTTGATATAACCGAGAATATGTCAATGGAACTTAGTACCTTTTCTAAGTCTGTGGATGGAAACTCAAAGTAGATGTTAAGATCATCAGCAAATGCTGTGTACTTAACTTGGACTTTAGAAATGTGTACAGAGTGGTGAACTGAAGTCTTTTTCCTGATGAGGAATACAGAGTTATATACAGGTTTAGGAAACCCATTTATGCATCCTCCACATTTCCTTTGGGGTGGCAAAATATTTTAATATTTCAGTGAAAGGTTGCTGACAAAATATCAAAGCTCATGTTGGCTCCACCATAGCTCATGCTATAGTGAACAACCTGAAACCCTGTCATAGCTCATGTTGGAGTGAACGACCTGAGACGTACCTCACTGGACTATATGAAGAGAGACATGATTGAGCTCTCTGATCATGTTTTCCCAGGAAAGTAAGTCCCTAGCCTTGAGCAGCATATTACGCACACTTTGAATGATGCCACAGTATAAACAAAAAATGATCGATTTCAATAATTGGCTAAGTTTTTGTTGTCATTCAAAGAGGATCCAGTTTCTATCAGCCTGGGATGTCATCATGGTCAACAAACCTTGCTGTTTTTCCAGAGAGAGTTTGTACCTGGCACCACTAGGCTTTCAGCTACTGGCAAAGTTCTTGCCTCCCCCATAGTGCATTTTTTTAGGCAGGGTTTCAAAAACAAAATTGCTGATGTGAAAATTGCCAGTCATAACAAAATAAGGGTTATGCTGCCAAACACTAAGAGATTAAACCAAAAACTGCACACTCTGGAAGCAATTCTATCACAGAAACCTAGTTCAAGGCTTCAGACTGTACCCTGGCCTTGCAAGGTTACAATGCCTTCCACACCTTCAGACCGCAAGACAAACATGTGAGAACCAAAGGAGGTGATGCCTCTGTCTAGATTACAGATAAATTCATCTCCCAACTAGTTAGACTGGACAACTCCATGGAGTTACTTCAAGTTCAGATTACTGTGGGTAAGACCTCCATTCAAGTCATAGCTAGTTATAGATCTCCCTGCATGAATCATGATCCGCACAAGACCTACTTGACTAAACTAGAGTCAATCCAAACATTGCCAAACACTCTGGTCATGGGGAATTTCAATTATCCCACCATCAACTGGGAAATCTACTCTAGGCCTAACTTACATGCGCAAAAGTTCCTTGACTTTGTTAACTCAAATGCCCTGGAACAAATTGTTCAAACCCCAACAAGAGGAACAAACATACTAGATCTGGTCCTCACTAACATGATAGACAGATGCACTAGTGCAACAGTCGAACCCTCATTAGTTAAATCTGACCCCAAATCAGTTGCCTTCAAACTGGCACTAACACCAGGACTCACAAAGAGTGAAGTCAGACTAAAAAACTTCACCAAGGCAAACTATATCCTCCTAGGGGAAGATATAAATGCATTCCAAGCCCCATCACCAGCTGGAAGTGGTAACTACACCAAAGCATACACTGAAGCCCTGTACAATCACTGGTATAAGTGTATAGACTCGGCAATTAAAGCCGGATCCCCAAGTAAAAACAAGCCACCCTGATGGACATCCAGCATCAACAAACTTTACAACAAACACAAAAAGCTGCTGTCTAAGAAAACTAACGCAAGGCTCCAATAATGGAAAAGCACCTTCCTCAGCCTCAATAGGCAAATAAGACAACATGTCAAATCCTCTGTGGATAACTTTGAGAAAAACCTAGCAATCACATCCAAGGATAACCATAAGGCCTTTTACAGCTACATACATAGGCTAAAATGTAGGACCAAAGTATATGCCAAACTAGTGATGATATCACACACACTGATCCTGCAGAGATAGAAAACCTCCTAGCAGTCAGATTTGGCAAAATTTTCACTCCCTATCCCCTCCAAATGTATCATAAACCTTGCCCTCAACACCCCCCCCCCTACATATCCAAAGAGCAGGTCATTAAAGCCTTGTCTAAGGCAAAAAACACAGCCTCTATAGGACCAGAAAGCATCCCAGCTTATCTTCTAAACAAACTAAAACATGAACTAGCATCACCATAGGTTCATAGGTTCATAGGTAGGTACTAGGCTATCAGCCCAAGGGCCTATGCAAGCCTAGTCAACAAGGTTCCCTAGCTTACGTCACCCAAGAAAGTTATTTTCCTGTGCCACTGACGAGCAGAGACACAGAAGTGATCCCCGGGGTGTATTTCCTATTTCCCATCCACTCATCAAGATTTTTCTTGAAGAGTGCTAATGAAGAACTTTGCTTGACATAGATGGGTAGCCTGTTCCAGAGTATGGGAAGTCTCCGGGATAGGAATCTATCCCTCCAGCATGTCCTGTTTATTGTGGTGATAAGGTTTAGGTCCCTAGAGGTATAGCTCGGAGAGATTGGGATTTCTTTAGGTGTAGCATGTCCAACAGCTCTGGGTTTGACATAGCTTTATATGTTAGGCAGAGATCACCTCTGAGTAGGCGATATGCTACGGAGTAAAGCTGGAGTTTTTTGAGGTGGTCAGTGTAGGGTATTTGTTTGAGTCCAGTAATCCTCTTTGTGAGGTACTTCTGTGGCCTTTCCAGCTGCTGCAGATGTCTTGTGAGGTACATTCCAAAAGGGGCGTTGTACTCTATAATGGGTCTAATGAGTGATGAGTAGAGGGTAACGATGACCTCTTTTTTCCTGGATGAGAACCCTTTTATGATGAAGTGTGCCACATGAAAGGACTTCCTGACTACTGTGGCAATGTGACTGTCAAAGGAGAGACTACTGTCCACCTGGGTCCCAAGGTCTCTTATCACGCATTCGGTGTTAAGTAGATTGCTGCCTATGTGGTAGTTCATGGGTACAGAGTTTTTACCAAAGGGGATGACACTGCACTTTTTGGCATTGAGCTTGAGGCCATGGCTCTGACACCAGGCATCTGTCTCAGAGAGGCCCTTCTGTAGGATGTTCACATCATTTGGGGACTTGACTATGGCTCCTAGTTTGCAGTCATCTGCGAACTTCATTAGCCAGAGGCCTTCTGTGTTAGCCTGTACTTTAGAGAAGTAGATACTAAACAGGAGCGGTCCCAGGACGGAACCCTGTGGTACTCCACTTGTCACTGGTTTGAGGTCAGATTTGGAGTCTGCAACTTTTACAGTGTGGGTTCTGTCAGTGAGCCAGTTGGCAACCCATCTTGTGACGTAGGGATTTATGCCTAGTTTATTGAGTTTAGCTATAATTCCAGAATGGGGGATGGTGTCGAAAGCCTTGGCGAGGTCAAGATAGGCTGTGTGAACCACTTTACCCTCATCTACGGCTTTGGTGACTGCCTCAAAGAAGTCGATCAGGTTCAGGAGGCATGATCTGCCTTTCACAAACCCGAACTGGGTGGGATCCAGAGTTTGGAGGTTACCAATGTCTTTGTTTATGAGTTCCATGATGATACATTCTATGGCTTTGCAGACCAGGCTCATCAGGCTAATAGGTCTATAGTTCCCGGGATCAGTGGTGGCTCCCCCTTTGTGGAGTGGGATAACTGTTGCTGTGCGCCATTCAGTGGGCACAAAGCCTGATGCGAGGCTATTATTGAACATGGTGCTTAAGTGGGGAGCCAGTTCATTCTGAAGTTCGTGTAAAACGCAGCCTGGGATGTTGTCCGGTCCCATGGATGCTGTGTTTTTGGCTTTAGAGAGTGCAGCTTTCACCTGCGTAGTTGTGATTACAGGGACTCTGCATTCTTCCTGTATAGATATGGGCCCTTTGGGGGGGGGGGGGTAAAGTTTAGCACTGAACCTATCTGCCAGGACGTTGGCAATATCAGTTGGTTCTGTAATTTTCATGCCTTTGTGCTGTAACTCAGAGCAGATCTGGGTGTTGTCATTGAGATTCTTGACATAGCTATAGAATGCTTTGTGGTTGTCCTTGGAATTAGTGGCAATTTTATTTTCGTAGCTAGCTTTGGAGGATCTTATAAGGGATCTCAGCATCTTACTGAGGCTGACCAGGGAGCTCCTCCACTCATGGGATTTTACTCTCTTTTGCAACAGTTTCTTCCTTCTGTTGTACAGTTTGTTTATGGCAGGGGACCACCAGATTGGCTTCCTTTTTTTGGAGGATAGCGTCTTGGTTCTGTTTGGGATAGCATGATCCATGCACTCATGTAGGTGCTTATAGAGCGCATTTGTGTAGGATTCAGCAGTTGTAACTGTATTGTCCATCTGCATGGTTGTCATAAAGTTCACTACTTCTGTCTTAAGAAGCATGAAGTTGGCTTTGGAGAAATTTCTTACTGTGGTTTCCTTAATGGGGGGTGGGGGTGGGATGTGGATATCAAGGGTGATTAGCTTATGGTCGGATCGGACCAACGAGGAGTTGACTTCAGGTGTGGAACACCGGTCACTCATGTTGGTAATGACTAGGTCTAGGATATTGTTGCCCCTGGTGGGGGTGTGGATAAGTTGATCTAGGGCATTGGAGTTTATGAATTCCAGAAAGCGCTGCACTAAGGAGTTAGTACATGAGTAGTTTTCCCAGTTAATAGTGGGGTAGTTGAAGTCGCCCATTATTAGGGTGTTTGGTTGAACACTAATATTTTCCAGTACATCAAGAAAAGAGGAGTGGGAATCCTGGGGCATGGTGGGGGATCTGTAGCAAGCTACAATTTGGATTGCAGTTTTGCCAAGAGTTAGTTGCACTTGGATAACCTTGGATGCATTATGCTGAGCAACTAGCCTGGAGGTGTGGATATCCTTAATGAATATGGACACACCCCCACCTTTGGTGTTTTGGTGCAGGTTAGATGGCCGAAAAGTGTGGTATGAGTTATAGCCTGGTAGTGCAGGGGTGCTCTCTGGAGCCTTGAACCAGGTCTCAGTCACTGCACAGATATCGATGTTCTCCATTTTAAGGAGTGCCTCGTGTGAGTGCATTTTGAAATTTAGACTTCTAGCATTGGGTAGCATTACCCTCAGCTTTTGCTTGCATGTTCCTGTTATGGTGGTGAATTTGTTACTTGAAGCCTGCCTAAAAAAGGCACTATAGGGGCAGCAAGAGCCTTAGCCAGTATCCGGAATCCTAGGGGCGACAGGTGCAGGTCATCTGTGGCAAAGCATCGTGGTCTGTCAGCCATGTCATCCCAAGCAGACAGATACTGGATCCCCTTTGAATGACACCAGAAGCTTAGCCAATTGTTGAAATCAATCATTTTGTCCTTATACTGCAGTATCATTCTGGGCAATGGCAGAATGCTACTCAGGGCTAGCGTCATACCTGCCTGGGCTACAAGATCGCAGAGCTCTTCCATGTCTCTTTTCATGTAGTCCAGGGAGGTACGTCTCAGGTCATTCACACCAACATGGACAATGACAGAGTCATATTTGTACTTGTTGTGGAGTGACCTGAGTGCATGGGTTATGTGGCGGATCCTGGCACCCGACAGGCAGCTGTCAGTAACCTTCTCCTTGTTTAGCCTGGTGAGTGGGACATCAGTGTGCCTGACTATAGAGTCACCTATGACTAGTGTGTTGGGTATGTTGCTTTGCCTTATTGGCTGTGTTTGAGTGGCACACTGAATCTGTGGGCTATGTGTCATTTGGGTTGTGTTGGGGGATGGAGGTTGCTTGTGTTCCTGCTTTGGAGGTCTCTGTTGCTTAGGCAGATTATTATTGAGAGCCTCCGTAAATGTTTTTGAGTTTCTATGTGTGGATTTTGGTGGTGTAGATGTAGTCAGACTATGTGATGAGTGTGGTGTGGTGCTCCTCATGACAGGTTCAGTCTTGGTTGGTGAGAGCTTTACCTCCAGTTTGGCTAGATAAGTGCATCTCTCACAGGTTGTACTGTTGGGTGGTAGGAGGAGAGGGTTGTCTGTGTACATGAGGCAATTTCTACATTGCCTCAAGATGCCCAGATTCATCAGATAGACAGGGGAGAACACTGAGAGCTGACCCTTGGACATGCCTGAATAAAAAACTATTTTCCTCTAGATAAGTGAGGAAAGCTGTTTTTCTCAACACCAGTGAGAAAAGTAAGTACAAAAACTGTTTTCCTTTAGGTAATGAGGTAGATTGAGTGCTATAGTAATTAGTAGCTTATTTAGTGCTTACAAGTTCTGAACAAGTTCTGAGTATGAATAAGCAAATTTAAGTGCTAAAACTAAGAATCTGTATCTGCACTAGACGAGTTACAGGACAGAAACAAGTGCAAATGCAGGCTTTCAAATCAGAAAGTTGAGGGAGATGGAGGATTGCCCAAACGGCCAATAATTACAAATTCTGGGCCAGAACCACTCCTTATGTGGTAGACAGGTTACCTAATGCTTACCACTCCCACTGATAAGCTAGAAGGCTTCCCTCCAACACAGAAAGGCTTGGGGGGCTCAGAAGCTTACAAACAGTCCTGGATACAGCAAATCTGTATCTGGAACACTAGTTACAGGAAAGGTAGGAAACAGGCTTACAGTTTTTTTTTTTTTACAGAAAAGTAGCAAAAACAGTAGTAAAAACAATTCACATGCAGTGCAAGCTAGCACACTTGAGTATGTAGCAATATTAGACCACACACAGTTTGAAAAATGCAATTAAATTAAAAAGGACTAAAAGCAAGTGCAGAAAGGGTTTATTAGGTAGAATACGGTAAAGAGATGGGATTGGGGGAGTGTCCTAGATCAAATCTACAGTGGGGCGGGCACTGCAAAAGCCACCAAATTTAAACTACAAACCAAAAACAGGGAGGGGGGGTAGGGAAGACAGTTTCAGCAGAGATTTGAGCAACCACTAATAGTATAAACTATAAAACCAAAAATATATACTCAGCTCTGTATATTTGCAGATCAGACTCTCAGAACAGTGAGACAACAGATATCTAAGCAACAATTAAACTCTATAATAAAGAAAACTATACTAAGCTCTGTATATTTGCAGATGGTCTTGTAAGGCTGTCTCTCAGAACACAGGTTCCAATTTAAATGCAGGTGTACTCTATTCAGCTCATTAAGTACTCTATTCAGTTATAGCCTATTCACAGGCTTTGTTCCTGTGGAATGGAGAACAGCAACAATTATTTCCCTGCACAAAGGTGGCTTAGCAACAGACCCGGGGAATTATAGACCCATAAGTCTGACCAACCTCATCTGTAAGATTATGGAACGTATCATCATGGACCTCATAAATAAAGACATAGGCGACTTCCAAACCCTGGATCTGATACAATTCAGCTTGTCAAGGGCAGAATCTGCCTGTTAAACCTGGTGGATTGCTTTGAAAATGTGACCAGGGCCATTGACGAGGGCAAATTTGTGCACACAGCATACCCCAAATTGGCAAAGGCCTTTGACACAATCCCACACTCAGGCTTTACCAATAAACTTAGTGAATTGAATGTAAACCCCTTTATTGTAACATGGGTTGCCAGCTGGCTCATAAACTGGTCATACACTATCAAAGTGGGTGACTCCACATCAACCAGCAGACCTCTAACCAGTGGGGTGCCACAAGGGTCAGTGCTGGGCCCCCTACTGTTTGGTATATACTTCTCAGAAATTCAGGCCAAAACTAAGGGGCTGTGGCTGACCAAGTTTGTGGACAACTGCAAACTGGGTACAATTCTTGAATCCCCAAATAATGTCAATATACTTAAGGAGGGTCTTATACAGACCAACAGCCATTGTCTTACTCACGGTCTCAAATTGAATGCAAAGAAATGCATCATCATTCCCTTCAGTAAAAGCAATGTCTCTTCACACTATCAAATTAACAATACCCTATGTACCAATGAAGTGGTAAGGGATCTGGGATCACAAGTAGACTGCGACCTTAATGTGTCGACTGTAGTAAAGAAGGCCTTCTATGTAGCATGCTTGATTAGGAAAGGCATTGCCTCTAGAGCAGAGGAGGTTTTAACCCCTCTATACTCATCACTAATCAGGCACATAATTGAGTATAATCCTCTTTTGGCATATATGCAGCAATTAGAGATACCTCAGAGGTTTCCAACAAAAAAGATCAAGGGACTTCAGCATGTGCCCTACAGAGACCGACTAAAGTCCCTGTCACTGTACTCTGTATCATATAGACTTCTTAGGGGAGATTTATGCCTGGCTTACAGAGCAATCTCTGACCCAAACCTAATGAATCTGCTGCACATCCATAAATCAAACGGGACTACAGCTACCCATTCCAGGGACCTAAAAATGGCCTGCAACTTGAATAGGACATGCTGGAGGGAAAGATTTGTTTCCCAGTGACTGATGTGTCTTTGGAATAGGCTGCCAATTCATGTGAAGCAGAGCACCTCTATGACACTGTTCAAAAGGAAACTGGACAAGTGGATGGGGCACCGTAAATTCTTACCAAGGATAGCACTCACAACTGTCCTAGACCTGGGCAACCATTACTAAATACAATCTCAGGTATTGACCAGAATATCTATGGTATTACATTGGGATGAAAGGGATAGGCTTGAAATGACATCTGGGTCAATAATTTAGTAACCTCTTATGATCCTATGAGCCTCTCATTGGAGAAGATGCTAGATGGACTAAGAGAGCTAAATTCAAAACTAGTCAAAAGGAAACTGAATGATTCAAACTCAAACAATATATGAACACTATAAAGTGCATATTTTTTTGCAGGCAAAGGCACCTTGCACCTTCCTTGTTGGGGATTTCATTACTACGCTCCTCTTATATATGCTATCTCTATAGTAATACAACCATGGGAAAGAGAAATACCTTGAAAGGGTGAAAAAATAAGTTGTCTCATCAAGTACAATCTCAGCTGAACAATGGAAAACCTTATTGAGACTCATATGGGGGGGATTAGGGGAATAATATTCAAGAAGTTAAGATTTATCAAAAGGTACAACTCCCCATTTAACTATTTTTGCAGAGGAGTGGATATCATCACAAAATTGTCTGTAACTTGGATGACAGCAAACTGAGCATGTGTGCAAACTGAGGGGAAATGTTGCGGAAAGTGTTGTTATGCAACACAAAAAGCGAGAAACGTTTTATATTATATATTTTAACTGTGTTTCTTGTCTTGCATTTTAGCTATAAATGGATTCTTGCTGGTTTATTACTGTGGCTACAAAGCAGTCTCCATTTTTAATACTTGTTTGTTTTCCTTGAGTTGGGAAGTTGATATTTTATCTGTAGCAGTTCTTTTATATACTGTAACTGCCTCAGCTATGTATGCACTCCTGTGCTTTATATGCCTGTTGTGAATGTCAACATTTACCACAAGAAGACAGTTTTCCAGGTGTCCTCTGCTGAGGAGCTAACCCGGCTAATGCAATGTAAAAGATAACTATGTACCTGCTTCCAGTTACTTCATATTCATGTAGGGTTGCAGGGCAGTGCACTGATGCTCTTGTCTCTCTCCCTCTCCCTTATCTTCATTCCATAATAACACCAGCTGGGCAGGTGTGATATTAGTGTTATCCCACTCTAGAGACTCAGACAAGAGTAGAATAAAAGAATTAACACTTATTTGATAATAAGACTAAGAATAGCAGCTTAAGTTTTGATCTACTGGCAAAAGAAACAAACCATGTCATTTAAAAGAAATGATGACAGTAAGTGTGCCAGAACTTGCCTAATGCAAAGCTCTGTTCATTGGGTCCATCCCCCTACTCAGTAAGAAGCAAAAATTAAAATAATGTTACTACATGATGCTGGCTTTGTTTCCACTTTAAGAACATGGGGAAAAAACTAAACATTGTCACACTTTCAGCTAAGGTCAATAGACTAACAGGCCCACTGTATTCTGGATGAAAACTCTCTTTCCCCTTTGAAGTATGTATGCTTAGACAGCCTGACTTTGTTACACTAATTGAAAAAAAAACAGCTTATCCTTCACATTGTACCTCTCTTTCTTGCACACCTTCTTATTCTCAGTCTTTCTCTGTTACCCACTAACTACCAATGGCATCCACTTTGTACTGATTTGCAATCAAGCACTCCAATTTTTTCTTACCACACCCTTTAGTCGGACATGCTTCATGTTGCATTGTTGTATTACTGTCAGTACTCCACAAATATTAGTTTAATATGTTTTAATATTGTGCATTCAATCGTGTATCTGTCTGTGTGACTGTTGTAATATCAGTCCCTTGTGTATTGAATTCTCCTTGTCAGTTTTGCAAATCATTCTATCTCCCAAATCAGTGTTTTAAATGTGGTTATTGTTTATTTCCTCTAATACATTTTGTAGGAATATTTGGAAGAGAAAAAAGAAAGATGACAAAAAGAGATGGCCAGATAGAAAGAATAATGTAGTGGATAAGAGAAAGGAGGAAGGAACAGTCTAGCCACAATGTAAAATGTAAAAAGTTGAAACACATTAGATAAAATAGACATTGAGTCTTGCAAATCCAAAGTAAATATCACAGGGAGCAAAGTAACTTTCCATAGGTTTTTATCATCTGCAAGCCGGAAAAGTGTAAACTAGAATCATGTCTCCAAAACTGTATTCAAAACATCAAAGTAATGTATTATGGTGGCTTCAGTGTCTTAGAATTAGGCATGAAAATAAAATATTTCACAGTGTTTGTAGCCATACAGACAGACTAAAAAGGGAATAATGTGATTTTTGTTACTTTTGCTAGAAAAATGGTAAAAAAAGAATGACCAGAACCATCACACTTTACAGCTCCTTGTAAAATTGCCTTGGTAGAGTAAGTCTGGTCACAATGATTATCAGATAAGTATTCATCTGTTTTGGCCAACCCTGTCATTTACTTTCTAGTACTGATGAAAATGTTTTGTTATTTGCAACACACAGACACTCTCCCTCAATCAATTTAGGAACAGGAAAATCATTTTGACAAGGCAGAGAGGACAGAGCACATTAAAGAAGAAAGCTACAGATGAGAGAGGCAGACATGAGGTCAAGGTCAGTGAAAATACAGAACTGAATTTGCTCTGCTGAATAATTAGACTGGAAACAATTTTGTGTATGTGATCAGAGGATAGATATGATAGTTTTCCATCAGGAAACCTAAAAAGAGGGAAAGAAAAATAAAATAGGGTGAACAACAGCTGTAAGAGGAAATCTGAAAGCAGCAGCTTTAATCAGAGTGGATAGGAATTACTGAGTGACATTTAACTGTCACAGAACAAAAGACACATTTTATTGCCATTCTGTCACAGGAAACTGAAATGACAGATGGGAATATTCTATACAAACAGATCATTACAGAATAAGACAGATGGTCAAGTAGTAAAACTTGTGTTAAGGCTAGGAAGACAAAATGAGGGAAAGTAGTACTTAATATCTGCCTTCCTCTACAAAAAAGGCAGAGAGAAGTGTGTGTGCTATTGTGTGCTTGTCTAATACTTTGTGTGTGTGTGTGTGTGTGTGTGTGTGTGTGTGTGTGTGTGTGTGTGTGTGTGTGTGTGTGTGTGTGTGTGTCTGTACACCTATTTCTATACACAAACACACTCACACACACACACACACACACACACACACACACACACACACACACACACACACACACACACACACACACACACACACACACACACACACACACACACACACTCACAGACATATACACACACACACACACACACACACACACACACACACACACACACACACACACTCACAGACATATACACATATCTGTATTTCTGTGTGTGGAAAATTCTGTGCAGAACAGTAACGATCACAAAGGTCTGAATGAAAAATATTGAAAAATACTTGGCTTGATTAAATATCTTCATTTGTCAGTGTAAGTGTGTAAACATAAGTCAAAATTTCAAAACTGTAAAGCTTGATGCAATTAAATCAAAACAAAAAAATAAATACATTTAGAAGACAGAAAATAGAAAGATTAATCTTACCGAAGAAGAAAAATGAAATAATTGTGATGGTGCCAGAAAATGTGAATGTCTACCTGGGGAGCACACGAGGACAGCCACTGGGGAAAAGGGATAACAAGTGAGGTAATAAAATACTCTACAAGATAAAACATGGTGATAGATTTGAAAAGGTGCAAACAGAGTGAATCAGCTGTGGAGTCCCCAGAGAAAGACTAATGAATAGAGCCTAGTACAAAGGCTTCAGAGTGATAAATGTGTCAAAAGAAGACAGATAAAAACAATTGCAGAATTAAAGTAAATATACGAAAACATAGGGGGTGAAAGGTTTATCCATTCTATGACTAGATACACCGTGTGTAAATTCACAATGGCACATTAAACCAAGAACAAAAAATACATGATCCACATTAGCTTGATTTAAAACAGCAGACTGCCTCGGTAAGTAACAAGGTTGCCAAAAGATGAAAAAAGTGATTTTTCATTACCAAAGAGCTACTGCAGCTCCACAGTGAAGAACAATTTGTTTCCAACCACTACCTTTCTTTCCACTCCACTAACTACCTTGATTATAGCAAGCTCAGATGCTCATAAGCCTAGTACTTATTATACAGCAGGAACTTCTCATTGTAACATTTGTTAATATCTGTTATGTACTTCACAGATAAATATTCTAGTTGTCTACTGATGTACTATGTTCTTCATCTGTAAATATGTTGTAAGTAATTGCTATGTTAAATTGTTAATCGCTATGTAATCCAATGTAACTACTGTCTGTTTATTTTACTGTGGAGCTTTTCTCCCCGGGTCTCCGCTGAAAATGGACCTACGTCCAGTCGGACACTCCCGGTCAACAAATTTAAATAAATAAATAAAAATAAAAATAAATAATTTGTGTTTCAGCTTTGTCTTCTGTAATTAACATTCCACAAACCCTGCTGGTTGGACAATTTACTTTCTAAATGTTGTGGTTTGTGTTTTGCCTTTTCTTGGTTAGGGGTCGCCACAGCGGAAATCTGATCAGCTAATGATTGGTCGTAGATTTTTTCATGAACGCCGAGGTGCCAGCTCAACGTCCAACCTCCAACAAAGGCACGCCCTTTTACGCATGTCTTTCGAATGCCACCAAACTGCAGGGAGGACATGCAGACTCCATACAGAAGGCACTCCCCATATTCCAGCCGAGAATCGAATGGGAGAACCTCTTGCTGTGAGGCAACAATGCTACCACTGCACCACCGCGACATATAAGAGCCTTTTGATTGTTCTTTTCCTGACTGTAGTGGTATCCACACTTTTTGGGGGGACAGGAACAATTGCTGGCAACAACCAAGACTGTATAGGGTAGACAAAATATAATATATGACAAGGTTTACAACAAATGGGCTGCAGTGGCGCAGTGGTTAGCATTGTTATCTCCCAACAAGAGGTTCTCAGTTTCGATTCTTGGCTGGGGTGCCTTCTGTACAGAGTCTGCCTGTTCTTCCTGCAGTCATGTAGGTTTCCTCCCACATTCCAAAGACATGCAGTAGGTGGAGTGGACACTCTAAATTGGCTGTAGGTGAGAGTGTGTGTGTAAGTGAGTCGTGTAAATGAATTACCGCAGCAGGGCTTGCCACCCAGCGGAGTAAACTGCTGAAGTGACACCCCAATCCCATGTGGAAAAGGGGTTTTGGATGGATGGTTTACAACTGTCAGCAGCTCAACAGATAGCATATTTGCCTTTTATGTTTGGAAGCTAAAAAGGCTAAAGGTTCTATCCCCAGGCCAGGTGCTCATATTCATTTTATGCACTATCCTGCAGCATAAAGAAGGAAATAACTCCTGAAGTACCAAATAGCCACTAATCCAAACTGTAAGGTGTAGCTTCACTCAACCATGAAAAAAACAAAAAACAGATAGTGAATGCCAGCAACCTAAACAGTCCTTTAAAGAAACTTTACCACTTTATTCCACATACAGTATTGAATAAAACCATGACAAAGCACATGAACTCAATTAAAGCATACAGGATTAATTGTTTTCTTCCGTAAGTGTTGGACTTCTTCAGAATTAATTATCTCAACACCTACCACCTTTTTATATTATTCCAATAATGACGTCTCAAATTTTGTAAGCATGTAACCACTTATGTATTTTTAATGAAATACTATCCCATTTCCCTTTTAACACAAAGAGCCTTTCAATCCAATATTATATGCACTTAACACATAAACATGGAGAAGTCTGAAACCTAAAAGGTTAATACTCTCAAAAATCAATGTACCGTGCCATGTGTTTAATACCTAAAACCTTAGTTAATGCTTAAAAAGTGTAAAAACCTTTGTTGTACTTCCATGGTACCACTATTTTAAAATGTATAACATAAAAATATTAAGCTTTACTAGAATCCATTCCTGTTCAACCAATCGTTGAATTGCAATACTTATAAGAGGTTTAAAAATATAAAAAATACAATACAAAATCGCTTAATCCTGTACGTTTTAATTGAGTTCATGTGCTTTCCTGTAGTTTTGTTCGATACTGCATGTGGAATAAAGTGGCAACGTTTCTTTAAAGGACTATTTAGGTTGCTGGCATTCATTATCTGCTCTTTGTAACTCCAGAAGTGAAATCCTTCAGAAGGGATAATAAACTAAGATCCTATAAGCATGAGTCACTGGTAGGTCAGATGAAAAAAGGGAAATGTTCCCAATGTCCTGAACAAATTCCCATATTTAATACTATCATCACTTTGTGTCGCCCCTTAAAATAGGTCACATCTAGCAAAACTAACCTGCTCAACAAAAGTTAATAAATAAGCTGATAAATTAATGTAAAATAACTTCTAGATGTTACAAAAGCCACATCTAATACGTGTCTTAACATTACATGTCAAAGAAATAAAAAAAAAAAAAAAAAAACAATATGAAAATCAAGAACATGCTATTGAATAAATAACACTGATCATGTGTCCTAGAAATCATCTGTGATATAGTGCTTCTACAACTCAGTGTGTTCCAAACGCGTTCATTTTTGCACAAGGGGTGGATATCTACATTAAAACAACTGGAGTTAATTTATTTGGCTGTTTCAGGCAGTTGACTGTACATGAAAAAATATTACTAAGATTTGTTGTAACCCACTTTATTGTATGTAAAGATACCACTGTTTCAGTGATCACTGTGTTCATGGCCTTTTTACAGGGTTTCAGGGATATCAGCCAAAGGAAAAAAAACATACACATTAAGCCTAGACTCATAGCTACCTAATTAAAAGAATACATTAATTATCCACTAATGCCTGTCATACAGTACCATATGTTTACTTCTATACAACTCACACTCCCATTTTATGCATAACAAACACAGATTCCCATTAGAGAAAGAGATCTCATACAGGTGATACATCCTAAAAGTACTGGTTTCTTTAACTCAGAAATGTGGATTTTTGTGGTATGAAGTTTCTGCAGTAAAGAAATTCTTTAAGTTTAAGGTGATATTTCAGATGAGCTATTATGCTCCATAATTCTGCCCAAAAATACAGAGTTTGCAAGGAGGGCCAGAATATTTGCTGTAATATAATTTCAGTATTAGAAGAATGCAGAACACTTTATGCCCTCTCTTACCTTTGCTTTTCTACTTTCATACAGGTGTGGGCCCACCTGTACATATGTCCATGTAGCATAAATGATGCTTGGGTGTAAAAATACTCAGCACCAGTACCAATGTGTGAGTATACACTGCTGATTACACAAATTATTCCTTCTTACTATGACATTTCCCTTTTTTTCTGGCATTTTCTTCATCTGTTTTTCTAATAGATGCCTCCAGTATTTTCCTTCATATTTGCTTGTATGTTTGTCCATAAATTGAACAAGGAGGTGTGTGTGTGTGTGTGCGTGTGTGCGTGTGTGTGTGTGTGTGTGTGTGTGTGTGTGTGTGTGTGTGTGTGTGTGTGTGTGTGTGTGTGTGTGTGTGTGTGTGTGTGTGTGTAGGCAAGCATGTGATTTGTGTGTGCACAGATGCTTTTCGTTGGCTGGTAGAACATTGTTTGACCATATGCTGAGTTATAAGAAGTCATTTGCAGCAGTTTAATGTATAGATTGAAGAATAACTGACTATATGTAGTCCCAATGTATGTAATCCCTGTTGAATGAATGTCAAGTTTTTCAAAAAGACATAATTTCCATGTGTTTGTATGTGATAAAGTAGTTGTGGAGGTGTGTTTTTGTGACGTTTTGAGAGTGGCTGGGTGTTTCTTTGAGGTGATCACAGTTGCATTATGACTTCTAGTTTTGCACAATATTTCTTTCTTTCTTTCATGACATTTTGTATGTCAGCATGCTTTTGTTGCTATGGTAAATAATGGAATTCTAGTTGAAAGCAGATCTTAGCTATGCTAGTTGTGAAATGCACATTTTGCATATTTAAGAAAGTTTAAAGATGCATAATGTCATTTGTGAAAGAGTCCTTCAGTTTGCAGCTCCAGTTTTCTACTGAGTTATTTGATCTTGGGGGGGTCACAGAGGTAATTGCTTATGTTCATTAGTGAAGACAGAAATAGTGGAGGTATGAGTTTGTGCTTTCTGTATTTTTTGTTTTCTCTAGTTTTATAGATATAGCAGTTCTCTATCCATTTAGTAGTTTTGTGTGCTTTGGGTGGCAGAGCTTGATTTAGTTCTTTGTAGGTCTTTTGAGTTTCTTATGGTTTTAGGATTTGTAGTGTGATTAACCTGACAGTCTGGCAGTTGGTACAGATGGTTAAGTCTGTGAACTATAGTCCCTGTGGTACAGTGTTTGATTCCCTAGCCCTCATTTGCCTAGAGTGACCTTTAGTACATCACTTAACTTCATTGACCCAAGGACTGCAGTTTTTTGTGTGGTTATTGGGAATTTTTCCATTACAGCTTTTACTGAGAATCTTTCTTTGACTATTCATGGTAGTTTTACTATAAATTTATGTTGTCTGCTGCTGTATTTAGTTCACTCAATACTGTATTGCAAGATTCATTAGAATGGCATGTTGTAAATATTTAACATAAATAATTGTAGATTATTTTTGCTGCCAGTTAGAGCATGTATGATGTAAAGGTGATAAAACGGTTTTAAATGTGCCATCCATTGTCCCGCAGATAATTGTTTATAAATTGTGCAGGTTTTCATTTGTTATTAGAAAAATATTTTGTAGTATTAATAATTGTTTTCCTTTATGATTTTATCACAGTCTTTTAATAGTCTGTAGTACAATTGCTTGGAAATATTACAAGGATTTCCAGATGGTATTGCTTGAGACATTGTATAATAGCTGGCACTATGTTTAGAAGACCTTCTTGCTTGTTTAATGTCTGCAGTTATCATCACTATGTTCATCTCTGCTGATTCCAGTCTATGATTATGATATGTTACATTAATGAGTTTATATAGCAATTCCTTTGCTGTGAATGGAATGGCTCTGCTTTTACATGCAGATATTGTTTCTACCTGCTGAAAGTTTTACAGATGTTTTCTTTTTCTTATAATGTGCATATACGCACACATATGTGCGTATGTATGCATATATACATGTGTGTATGTGTCAATGTCAGACATTTCTATTCTCTTTGCAGGTGGTACTGACATGTTATATTTCACATTTGTTTCTGGGCAAAACTTTAGCACTCCCATTTCAGTTGTTAAATGTGAACCCCATGTTTGGATTTCACATGTGAGTGCTCTCTAATTTATAATGTGGTTTGATCACTGTAGCGTGTTTTCTATATGTTGCTAATTTTACACATTTTTTCATGTATAAGATGGTTTGTACTATGAGCTCTTTACTATAGTTTGAATTTACTTCTGTTATTCTGGCTCTGTGTTCTTTTTGGATATGGTGTATTCTTGGAGTTTGTAATATTTTAGATTTGGAGGGTGTAAAAGTGAAACCTTCACAATATCCAGACCTATTTTTTCATGCCATTTATTCTTTGTATACAATTGATTTTATGGTATACTTTTCTGTGGTTGCATTAATTCTGCTTTTGTATAATAATATAGACATTGTGTACATATATGTACTTGTAGAATTATAAAAGACTGCTAGGCCTAGCAGGTGTGAATTAAATATATTTACTAATACTCATCTAGTTATGTAATAAAATAACTAACAGCATTTAATTAAACTGAATGCCTGAACAACTTGACATAATGGACAGTTTGTTGTAGCTTAGAATAATGGCATTTTTTATAACATATCCTTGATATGAACTCCTCATACAAAGGACCATTAAAGTCCATTGTAGTCAGGTTTCATTGTAGTAAAATGACACATGTTTATTCATAGTTACAGTGAGGCGAGCAGCAGGTTGGAGAAACCACAAAACCACTCTTGTCATGTCTGTTATTGATTGATTTGAGTTGGGAAGTATTACATTAGCAGACAAAGGAAAACTGCATTGCTGAAAAATATGATAAAGTTTGTAACAGATGTTTTATGATATCAGTACATGTGCTGGAGATGAGTTATTCTGCCCAAAATATTTTCACCATAGCATTCTATCTGATTCAATAAAGTTAAGCAGGAAAATAAAATGTATTCTCATGATATCAGAGACCCCAAAAAACAATAATGCACTGTGAAATAAATTGCAGGAACTAACATTATACTACTAAGGATTGTCTGAACTACTATAATTTTTATTTTATTTATTTATTTTACATTTGTTGACTGGGCGGCCACGGTGGTGCAGCGGTTAGCATTGTCACCTCACAGCAAGAGGTTCTCCAGTTTGATCCTTGGCCGGGGTGCCTTCTGTGTGGAGTCTGCATGTCCTCCCTGTGGTAGTGTGGGTTTCCTCCAGGTGCTCCGGTTTCCTCCCACATCCCAAAGACATGCTGTAGGTGGATTGGATATTCTAAACTGGCCCTAGGTGTGAGTGTGTGCATGTGTGTACCTTCAGTGGAAGGTTGGGCATTGGGCTGGCAACTCGACACTGTAAAACTCTACTGCCAATCATGAGCGGACAGGTGATCTGCTGTGGCGACCCTTAACTCAGAAAAGCCGAAAGAAGAAGAAGTTGACTGGGATAGTCCGTCTGGGTGTGAGCCCATTTTCAGAGGAGGCCCGAGGAGAAAAGCTCCAATAAAGCAAGAACAACATTGGCAGGTACAGTGTTGGTTTTACATAGAATTTAACAGAAATATTTAGAGACAACAAAGAAAGTAAAATATACAATAGGCACTTTAGTGAAAAGGAGAAAGTTATTACAATATATTAAAGTCATGTGTGTGTATATATATATATATATATATATATATATATATATATATATATATATATATTTTTTTTTTTTTTTTTTTTTTTTTAATTATTTTTTTTTAAGGGCAGAGGTCCATCTTTAGTTGATCATTTCAGTATACTTTAATACATGTACATATGCATGCTCTTAAAAAAGAAAAGAAATTATCAAATTATACTCTTATTGTAGGTAGACGATAGGTGTTGTTAACAAGTGAGAGTGGGGTATACATGGAGACTATAAAATTTAGGGGATGAAATTTGATGTGGGCTTATGTGGTATTAGCCCGGCTTGGTGCAGGAGCAGAGCCAGTGGTTAGTGAGGTGGTCTTTGGGCAGAGATTTGAATTGGTGTAAGTTGGTAGCATTTAGGATGTGTTGGGGGATTGAGTTCCAAAGTTTAGAAATGTGGTGGGAGTAGAGGGCATCCCCGGCTTTGTTGTTGCTTTTGGATACTTGGAGGAGTGTTTTGTGTGAGGATCGGAGTTGCCGATTGTTGCCATATGGTTTGAGTAATTGTTGTAGGACTGGGGTTTTATTAGTTGGTGAATAAAGACAAGTTGAGTATAGCTTAGTTGTTGTGGGAATTCTAGCCAATTTATTGGTTGTAGGGCAGAGCAGTGGTGGGACCTATATGGGGAGCTAGTGGCGAACCTGGCTATTTTATTGTAGGCTGATTCAAGTTTGATAAAGTTAAAGTTGATTAAGTTGATCAGTCCTCAAACCACATTCATTTTTGAAGCTAACTGTGTTCAATCTGTTTCATATAGTTAATATAAGAAGGTGCATTTCTCACCACAAAGGTAGACTAACGGGGGTGCTTTTAAAGTGTACTAGTAGTAGGATTATACCCATTTTATTTGTATAAGAATTACTATCCTAAATAAAAAAAATCTCACAGCTCAGATGTAGCAATGCAGCATGGCATATAGGTTGACAGTGTGGGGTAACTCTCCAGTGACATCCTAGTTATTGAAGACATAATGTATAATGATGATCCTCTACTTTTCAGGCTTATGTCTACTGGCTCATAGGTTCATAAATGTTTTCTAGGCTAATGACCACAAGGGCTTTTTTAGGCCTAGTCATGCATCCCAAATCTCTGACAAGTTCTGGTAACCTTGATAAGTGTAAGCAGGGGCTTGGGAGATGAAACATTTGCAAGCAGGGGTCTGGGAGATTAAACATTTACAGGCTGTCTGTGTCCATTAAAGACATAGGTGTCAATTCAGAGATGAATTTCCTGTTCCACATCCAATTGTCCAAGTTACACATGAATTGTGTTAGAGAGGAACTCTGCTTCACATGGATGGAGAGCCTGTTCCACAGATGGGGTAGTCTCTAGGATACATACCTGTCCCTCCAGCAGGTGCTATTTATATCACAGGCAAGGTTTAAGTCTTTAGCATGGGTAATTCTGTTTATTGTTACAGATGCATCATTCTGTCTTGATTTCAAAGGGACTTCCCCAGGATTGGTGACTCTTCACATCTTGCATCTGCAGTTCAACACTTTAAATCCTTCTACCTCCATTTACCCACTGTGTGACTTTAAACAAGTCACTCAGCTAGACAATGTACCTGGATTGCTCCTGAAAAGGAATACTTTTCCCAGTGAGTTTTCCTGGTTAACAAATTGATAACATAAAAAATATTTTACCCCCCCCCCCACATACACACACACACACACACACACACACACACACACTTTTTGGATTTGTCCAGAATTCTTCAGCAAGGATGTTAACAGGTATTTGTGTCTGCTCCTTGTAAAATGTATGGATTTCTGGCAAGTTGTTGTGGATTGCAGTCAATAAATAATGACAGGCATGTGAGTTTCAGATTCTGCATCCTTCAGAAAATTCATGCTGAAGCAAATCTTGTTATTCTCAAAACTTTATGAGTACATAACAGAAATAAAATATGTTCCTAATTTGGATTTTTGCCTCAGATTCTTGAGCTAAGAAGTTTAAAAGGCAAAGATTGTTGCAGTGGGGGGGGGGGGCAGTGAATGGTTATGACAGCAGTGAACAGAGATACATTTCTGAAGTATCATTTATTAATTTATTCATTCACTTGGTCTTAAAGAAATTACTGAGGTACACAGTCATACAAGTGGCTGTAAGTGACCCTGTGTGTGTGTGTGTGTGTGTGTGTGTGTGTGTGTGTGTGTGTGTGTGTGTGTGTGTGTGTGTGTGAACAGAGGGTATAGTTATACACTGTCCCTGACTTTGTCCTCATATTTATGGTCTGGTCCTCATAAAATCTGTGGCTTTCTAAAATGAGTGAGTTTCAGACTTTGTAACCTTCAGAAATTACTTAACAGGTAATATAACATGTCTTGTTATATTAACACATTTCTAAGTATATTAGATCAATATCTACAATCAGTTCCTAATTTCAGGTATTTTTCTGCCATTATTTTTGCCTTTGTCCTTGATTCTTAAGCTAAGAAGTTGAAAGCTGGGGGGGGGGGGTTCCTGTTGCAGCACCTTCAGCCCCAAATATGTGGCTTGAAATATATTGCTATGTCTATTTTGTACTACTTTTGGCTATCACAACAGATAGCGAAAAGTGATTTAGTGGGATAGTATATCTCTCAATTGTACCTCATTAGAACATTACATTTGTGAATTGGAGTGTTAAAACATCCATCTTTCACGGTGTTCCACACTGAAAGATTCTATCTGTCCCATATTTATTGTCATGATTTTTTTGTACATAAAGATATGCTAAATAATATTTAATCACATTAGTTCATCAAAAATATAAGTAGATGCAAATAGCTTTTGTTTACTATGCTGTGAGCTTCCTAAATGAAGTTATTAAATATTCCATATTTTGCCATTTGTTCCATATTGTTAGAGGTAGTATTATGGCTCATATTTAGGAAATGAAAGACTGAAAACCATCGAATGCAGATGAAAGAAAGCAAATGACAGGCTGAGGCTGATCACATTAAAGTGAAAATTGCTGTGGCTTGGTGGAAAGTTTGGACTGAGTTTAATACTTGAAGGCTCTAATTAGAAGTACACTGCTGTTGTCAGTTGTTCTTTCACTTTTCCCTGACAGAAAACAAGATAGCTCTGTGGCCAGTGGTAACAATACATAATGTCCATTTTTATATAATTTTATGGCAGTCAATGTTGGGGTGAGTTGCTGTTTTTCATTTTCTTCTCAAAGAGACATCAAAACTATAGTCAATGTGGCTATCATTTTTGGAAGCAGGTGACATATGAAAGCAAACGACAGTTACAGGATCACTTAATTATTGATATGGTTTGTCAAAGAGCAATATGGCCAATATATTTATGTGATTCC
The DNA here is from genome assembly GCF_019279795.1 of Protopterus annectens. Lineage (NCBI taxonomy): Eukaryota > Metazoa > Chordata > Ceratodontiformes > Protopteridae > Protopterus > Protopterus annectens. Next base: position 1,960,849,642 of record NC_056737.1, read on the forward strand.
TCCACAGTATATTGTCTCAAAATTGGTACATTCCAATTGGCTGCAATGTATATGTTTTGCACCCAAAACTCTTATTAGAAGTCCCAGAGTTTTTTTCTTCTGAATTGCTTTCAGGGAAGTGACATATGACATCTTATATACAGCCAACAAATGAAACATTATAAAGACCTTTTGTTGTCACAGTCTGCCAATATGCCTGGTTTCCACTTAGAGACTATTTTAAACTCTGATGACCAGAATATATGTGTATTAAGTTCTCATTATGTCAGAAGTAGCTGAATGATTTGCAATGAAATCTCAAAGAGGGGCAAATGTCAAAGAAGGAGTCCAGTGACTTCAGTCTGTGTGCCTTTGTTACTACACTCTGACATTTTGCATTACACTTGGTTTTCTTTAGTGGTGCTGGGGTGAAGTGCTGCACTGTACTCTGAGTGAAATAATAGCCTAAATACTACTTCAATGAATCACCATTTCATCAGAAGTAAAATTGCAATTTATTTCTCCTGAGCAAAGTCTTTTTTTGTCAATGGTCTTATAACCCCACCCCAATTTTGACTCATTGGCAGTAAACTGCACTACAAGAACTTAAAGTTGTGTGTGTGTGTGTGTGTGTGTGTGTGTGTGTGTGTGTGTGTGTGTGTGTGTGTGTGTGTGTGTGTGTGTGTGTATTTGTATGTCTTACAGCTGGAGCAACTGGCTAGATGCATTTTGCATCTGAGGGTTATGATATATTATTCAGAGAAATTTGCTGTAATACTTTGTACTGTTGATAAATAGTCCTTTATTGGTAGGTACCACTGGTAGTCTTATATTTTCTGTCATTTTTATATGCTATAGCAAAATATGCATATTTTACATGCCCTGCAAGGCATGCCCACATTTGAGATTCTCTTGTTTACTTTTCCAAAAAGATATTAAGCTGTACAAAACAATATGCAAGTGAGGTTATCAGATGGTTTTAGTCTGAAATTGAAGTACAAGGATATTATCATTTGAAGGTAGGGGAAAATTTAAGTCACAATGGCCTTTGTAAACTGAATAAGTACTGTTAAGCTTTATAGTATTGCAAGATAGCAAACTCATGTTGCTGATACCTGGTGTTTAACTATGTTTTACACACTAATGTATTCAATATATTACGTTTTAGCCTTATATGTTGATAGGTTTTGATATTTTGCCTTTTGACTATGCCGTTCTGCAGTTGGTCTTTTGGCATTAGGAATTTAGCGGTATTCTCTTTAAACTAATGTGCAACAAATAAAAATCCCATTATGCAATCTCTCTCCTGTTATCATCATGGTGTACACTGTGTATTGGTTATATTTTGTATAACAGTGTTCTATGTGTACTTTATATTAATTGCCTTAACTGTGCATAGCTCCATTTACCTTGTGGCTCAGGTCATACCTTAAAAATGGTCAGTTTATACTGGCCTACTTGTAAGGTTTCAGTTATTTATTTGACATTTGTTAACCGGGTTGGTCCAACTGGGCTTGGGGCCCATGTTCAGTGGAGACCCGAGGAGAAAAACTCCATTCACAGAGAGTTTACAGTAATAAAAATATTTCAGTCAGATTACTTACAATAAAACTAGTTTTACAGGAAGTTACAGACACAAAAAAGCATGCATGCACAAGGTAATACACAATGTTTTTATAGAGAAATGCTATGTATAGATATGTACATAAAGATCTATCCATCAGTAGAGTAGATTGAGTATAGTAAGTAAACACATAGTAGGGTACTAGTTGAAAGGAGAGGGATTAATTAGAAGTAGATTTGGGGAGCTGAGGTTGGGTCTCGACAATGGCAAGTTTTGGACTTCAGTATGATTAGTTTGATTTCTTTTTTAAAGTGTGGAGGATGGGAGATGGAACGTATGGCTTGGGGAAGTTTGTTCCAAGCATGGGCAACAGAGTATTTATAGAAAAGTTTGCCTACTGTTTTCTTGGGTTGGTAGTGTCTAGTAGTTGCTGATTAACACAAACTAAGTTAGTACATAAAGCATAAGGCAGAACATTAGCGAGAATGGCATGCATATGTTTCTTGATGGTATACAGCTGTCAGATGGTACTCTTACACCCCTTAATATAGTTTCTCTGTGAAGTGCAGCTCTAAATTGTGGGTGCAGTTTAAAAGTGCTATCTGAGCCCAGATTACCAGCTACATTTATATATCTTCTGCAGCTGTTTTTGTTGGCCTGAAATACCACTGTTTTAACATTCATCAAGCATGTGATTTTATTTTGCTGGAGTAGCTGGTAGAAAATTATAAATTATAAATGTGCAAGTCTTATCAAATTCTTCTTCCTGAAATTTATGCTGGATAGGCTGGAAAGTGAGGGGTCATTTCTAAGGAAGATCAGGTTATATGAATATGAATATGAATATGAAATAGTTTAACACTGGTGATTACCCCAACTGCTCCTACTTAACCAACTCTCAATAGCTCACAAGCTCTACTACTTTCCCAACAAAACCCCTGCACTTCAGAATCTAATTCACCCCTACACCACCACTAGAACCTTAAGATCTAGTTCTCAGAACTACATAAATGTCATCAAACAAAAATGATGCTGGTAAATCTCTCTTTGCCTGCTCCATTGCCAGAACCTGGAATTCACTTCCAAGCCATTTAACTTCAACCACCTCTACTTCACAATTTAGAAAACTTCTCAAAACCCACTACTTTAATAACTGGAATTGCTCATGTTACTCCCCAGGCTAGGCCATACCACTGCACTGTTGCTATGATTCTGCTAAGGATCAAAAGTTTGCTCCCCAAGTCCCACTTGTAAAAATATTTACATGGGTATTAGCTTACTACCAGAAATTTATACATTGTTAATCTCTGCTATCTATACTCAAATATTTTCTTAACATGTATGGCTCTGTTTTCTTCTTAGGTATTATTTCTGTCTCCTTGGAACTGTAGTAGTGTTGGGAGCTTTTCTGCCTAGACCTATCTATGCTCAATTGTAATGTATTTTTAATGTATTTTTAACATGTATTTTGCTATGTTTCCTTACATAAGACTTTTATCTCTTTTAACTGTATTAATGTTTGGAGCTTTTCTTCCCGGGCCTCTGCTGAAAATGGACCTGTGTCCAGTCGGACTTTCCCGGTAAACAAATGCAAAATAAAAAAAATAAATAAAATATATGAGAAAACTATATATGTATTGTAATGGTACCAGGGATGTAAGCTGGCAGCTTAACCATAAAACTCCTGATAGCAAAATAGAAAAACTGGTGAGGTAACAAGAAATGAAAATCATTCTACATGGCAACTGTACTATCCCCAAGTCAAGAATGGGCAGAACAAGATGGAGGTAGGCAGAATGTGTGTGGGCAGTAATCAGAAGTTGTAGAACATCCTAGAAGTATTAGCTATAATGGCCATCACCATACTGATCTAGCAGGAAGGATATATCTGAAGAAGATGAAGGAGGTGAAAATGGAATAGTGGAAGTATAAAAAGGTGAAGAGGCAAGGTAGTACAGTGGGTAGCTGGGGAGCTCATAAAGGTGAAGGAGGTAATGACAGTGTTTCAGACAAATCGGTTCATCGGTGAAAACAGGTTAGAGAGAGAGATACCCTCCACATAGGGGCTTTGCCTGAATGGACAGAGAGCAAGAATGTACCAGCATTCACAGAAGGAAACTAACCAGCTTCCAGACCTATCCAATGACAGCTTTTGCAGTATAAATTGAGTATATGGTTGGGTACCTTGGAGAGAACCAGCAACATACAAGACATCTGATTATCAAAATACACAACCACAGCGCTACATTATGGCTGTTATGGTTGTGTATGGAGCTGATGGTATGTCATCTGGTCCAACATTTGGTGAATGTCCCAGCTTAGGTTCAAAGGCAGTTACTAAGTATGAGATTCAGAAGACCATTGAGGAGCCTAGCCCAATTTTTCTAGTGCACTTTCTACATAAGTGAATTGCTCAGAATTAGACAGTAGGCACAACACTGGCTGACAGAATCACACACTGGACTATAGGAAGCAGCTCATTAACAGTTCATAGCCTTAATCTTCTGCACTATCTGCCAGGAGAGATGGATTTCAAAGGAGGCATCAGGGATTATTGAGGGACTGTGGCAGTGGAGGCATGTGTGAGTAGCTACCAGCTCATTTACCATATTATAGTGGGTCTATATTACATTGCCAAAAGGGCTGTTCATCGAACACCCTTTGATGGATACATAAATATCAAAAGACCAGAACTCTGAATGGCAAAATAAGCAATTTTTTCCCATGGAAAAAAATTGCTTGGCCAACAAAACTTAAAACAAATCAAACCCTATGAAGTGGGGGTTTCTCCCCCTACACTGCCCAATGGGGGGGGTTGTGCCACCCACACCTCCCTAACTAAATATACCAACTCCGAGATCGCACTACAGTGGAGCAAAGGGCAAATTCCCAATAACGGCCAAGCGATTTTTTTCCCCTGGGAAAAAATTAGCTTACTTCACCATTCAAAGTTATGGTAGTTTGCCATTTACGTGTCTATCAACGGGTGTTCAGTTAACAGCCCTTTCAACAATGTAAATGGAATCCCATTATAATGGCAGGGGAATATAGTGTTAATAAATACAGCCTTCAAAACTTAAGGCAGAGGCTGACTAATATATGTGACAAGGTTTCCAGAGACTGAATCAGTGATGGAGGCTGTGAGTGAGGAGGAAGTGGAAGAAAAGGAAGGTCACATACAGATGCTAGGAGAGATGGAGTGCACTGCAAGAGGGAAGGGGTCAGTTGCCATGTATTATATGAATAATGTGTAAACTTTTAGTAGAAGACAGGGGAGTGCAGACAGCTAATGCTGCTGCTGCTGCTGTGTGGGACATATCACCTTTCAAGCTACATGAAGAGAGGTGGTAGGCTTGGGCTGTGACTGATGAAAACACTGGATCTGAGGAGAGAAGAAAGAGAAAAGAAGTATTGTGTAGTGAGTACAGAGTCTTTCTGAAAGAGACTGGTAATAATAACCCCTAGGAAAAGAAGCTGGAGATGGTGAAGACGTGTGAGGTCCCATGCATGAAGTGGTAAGAGAAGACAGCAACTGAGGGACTCAACCACCTGATGAAGGTTAGATAGGATAGGGGATGGGGAGTGTAGAGTGTGCTAATGATGTGTGACACTGACAGGGGGTCCTTGTGTTTTCTTTTATTCAATGGATGAAAAGGAGGTGTGAAGGACGACCACCTTCATTGTGGACTTAGTGATCACACCCAAAGGTAATAAGCAGAGTACCCTGATTTGAGATGTACACATTATAAGTGAAGGTGGCAGGGGTTTACTCTCTGCAAAGGACCTAATCTGTGCTGTGAATGAACAGTGGTGTTTTGATGCAAGTTCCAGCAATGTGAAGACATACAACTGAATGTGAGAAACAATGGATATTTAATGGTGTGGAGAGGGCGACCATATGGTCATGCAACACTGATAGTACACTGAATGTGGAATGTTCAGATGGCAACAGTACTGTTCATCTTACAGTGCTGTGGGACCTTATCTTTAGAGATGAGGGGAAGGTAATCTGCAGGCAAGAAGCTGAGCCAGAGGAAGGCAGGCAAAATGTGATCTCATTACTATCTCATACCAGAGAGTGGCTAAAGGCTACAGTATACACATTAAATTTTCAGTGGATGGATAATTTTTCTGAAAGTGTGTAAGACTGAATATGAGAGAATTCATATTATCAAATATAAGGGCTGTAGAAAGAGAGGGTAAATGAAGAGAGGAGGAAGTGGCACATTTTTAGGGGTATGTGATGGGTGAGTCATTGGGTGGGTGATTCTAAATGAATGCCCAGGCTTCAAGGGAGATGTTCTGACTGAATACTTAGAGTCTTATAAATAGTATAATTCTCACCTGTATATGTTTTCATGGTTTGCTGCATGGGACAGTCCAGTTTTCTTTTGGGGGGGGGGGTGGAATAGAAGTAAATAATAAGACTAGGAGTCTTTGGTAGGCCAGGGTAGAAAACAAGGACATGAGAGTAGGGAAGATGGCACGAATAGAGTGAGAAGCTTGATAGGTGAGGACAAACAGTGAGGAAATGAATTAAGGTGGGGGAATTTAGTTTTACAATACTGAGTGCATAGCTATGAATAACATCTATCAGAGGGTGCTACGCGTGACCTACAGGGTGTGGGGGATGGGTTAATGGATCCAAAAATAAGTGGCTCCCATGAGTCCTTTGCTCTTAGTTCATTTGGGAAGCCTGTAGGACAGGAGAGAAGGGGTCAGGAGGGGTAGGTTGATGAAGACATCTGAGGGTCATTACGTGGAATGTACAGAAAGAATAACACCATTAGTGGCAATTAGATCATGCAGATACTGAGATTGTGTGTGTCACACTGCCAGCCCAGCTATCTGGAATTTTGTAAATAATAATATGTCATTAATGAATATTGCTATGATTTATACAGAATTATATGTTATGTACTGAGCTAAGATGTATCCACAGTGTACCCTACCGGAAAAGAACAGAAATGTATATAAACTATCTACCTGTGAAAATGTATGTTCTAATAGTAGAAACTGGAACATACAGAGTTAACTTGCAAAACTTAATGAAAATAAGTTGAAATTAGACTGTTTTATGATTGTGCTATAAAAGTTAGTTTCAATGCAGCAAGGAGACAGGGTGTCTAGAACTAGGGTGCTTTCTGCATTGTTTTAAAAGTGTTTTATTGTTTTATGACTTTCAGTTCTAAGCAAACATCTGAGAGTTATGTATTTTTAATCAGAGATGTGAAATTCTGTTAGTTTTTGATTTAACTTGGGGAACTAAAGTCAGGTGACAAAAAGTGATGTCATCCAAGCTAACCCAACAGTAATATTTCATATTAATTAAAGAACTCCCTCAGAGAGAAATAGATTGTGCATTTTGTATTTTGTCTTGGACCTAGCAAGAACATCCACTCATCATCATCAACATCTGCACTCCTGGCTGTAAGTAAGATTTCGGGCATAGTATCTCTTTTAGATATAGACAGGACTATAGCAAAGATTAGTTTAAATGTTTTCTGTATTTATTTGATACTGTACTGCAATGTTGTTTTAAAATATTTCCTGTGATTTTGAACTCTGAAGTAACTGTGTTGGATTTACTCAGGTTTGTCTTGTTATTTTATTATTTATTATTAAATCTATTTATACCTATATTTGTGACTAATATTTGTGAGACATATTTAAACTCTTTGAGTACTTGCATATGTATTTGGTGAGACTGTACAGGCCACTCCTAAATAGCCTTGCTCTTGGTCAGACTACCATTTAGATTATTAGTAACATTACACAGTAGGATTAGACACCCTTTGTAAGGGCTTTATAGTAGCTGATAAGTAGGGGTTCTGGTGGCAGTGATAACTACCTTATAGTCTGGGCAGAAGGAGGCATAGCTAGTAAACCTGTGCCAGCCTTCCCCAAATATGTGTGTGTGTGTGTGTGTGTGTGTGTGTGTGTGTGTGTGTGTGTGTGTGTGTGTGTGTGTGTGTGTGTGTGTGTGTGTCAGCTACTTGGGCAGGGACACAAAGCACTGGTTGGACAGAGAAAGAGTTGGAGGACTTGGCTTGGAACCCTGGCTAAGGACTCAACTCTATAACTGTGTCAGTGGAAGTCTTATTGGAGATCGGGAGAAAGAGGCAGGAACCAGCCCCAGGCTGACTGTGGTCTCTGTGTGCTCTTAAGGTAACTTTCACTTTACTGTGTGTGTACTTGTCATCCTCCCATTGTGTATGTCCCCCGCTGTTGCCAGTAGTGAGGACTGAGGCTCCTTGATTACTGGGCCAGTGCAGGGGTGTCACAGCTTGAAGTAGAACTTGCTGTTCTGCAGTATGTAAAACGTTCTCCAGAAGTAAAAAAATGAGATGTTTTGAGCTGAAATGATGAGATGAAATGAAAGAAGAGAAGACAATGTGATAATACTAAGTTGCCATAATGCAGTAGACTTTGAGTAAGGTGGTATAACCTGGCAACATGCAGATCACACCGCATGGTGCAGCTGTAGGAAGGAGGCCAAGTACAGGGGGTTCACCTAGAGGTACAGCGATCTTTCTCTCTTTCTATTAGACTCATGCAAAAAACTGTACTTAGACAGCATGGTGCAAAAAGGGCCACTATAGCACTAGTGTTGGTGCCCAGTGTACTATATTTTGTTGTACCACAACCATTTCCTATTTATGTGTCACAATGTGCTTTGCCAACATTGGTAATGAGATAATTATATTTGATAACATAATGAAACACAGTGTGCAAGAGTACAAAGAGTAATACAAAGAAGTGAAACACTGGAAGGAAAGACACAACATTAATAAACCACAGAGTCTGCACATTCCTTAGTCTTCAGCCTCCTGCCATCCCTAGGTCTTAATGCAGTACAATACTGCTATGTATACATGGTGCTGGCCACCCCAAAACTGCTTCTTCAGAATGTGACAAGGATAACTGATATGATATGAAGGTTGCATCTAAGCAGCAGATTCAAAGTTAAGGTAGCTTAAGTTGTCCCATCATGATTTTCGGTCAGTAAACATTGTTCTTACAAAAATGAAATTCTTGCCTCAGGTTTGGTACCATATTAATGTGCTTGGTGTGAATATTCTCACAAAGTGCACAATTTACTGTATAATAATGGCTGGGAAGATGTCTGCACTGATCCCTAGCACTGTTACTACAGCATTGTAATACTAGCTTCTCTTCAGTAATTGCAATCTGTTTGTCTGCAGGAGCAAACTGCTTATAAAATAGCCACCTTTCCATAGCTCCAAACTTCTCTGCTCAAGAATCAGGTGCAAAGTGATGGGGAAGGGTCCAAAGGCCCAAAATTGGGGGCATTTTCTAAATTTTACTTTAATTCACTTAAAGGTGATTAGTATAACAGTTTTTCGGCACTAGCATGCATTTTTCTAAACAATAGGTATATAAATCTAATGTCTTGCATTATTGATTGTTTGTAATCCTCACTGATTTAACAGAAAATCCAAAAATATGAGAAACACTGTGAGTGAGATGGTCCACTCAGCAGTTTTCCATCACTGGGAAAAGAATGAGATCCAACAGTCTTGCTTCTCGGACAAAAAGACTAGGGGAAAAAACAAAAGTTATTTCAGCGGTGGGCTGGGGATATTGAATGGGCCAAAGTCATTTTTTTAAATCCTGTTTGGTTTTAGATGAGTCCATGATAAAGGATTTGAAAATATTGTTTCTACCAGCTTGGAAAAAGGACTGCAGTGGTGGTGGTGCTGCGGTAGCATTGTTGCCTCACAGTAAGACGTTGTCCTGTTCGATTCTCAGCTAGAGCGTCTTCTGTGTGGAGACATGCGTGAATGGGCGTACCTTCATTGAAGGTTGTGCATCAGGGCCATCTACTCGGCACATAAAAATCTACTGCCAATCATTAGCGGACTGGAGTATCGCTGTGGCAACCCCTAACCGGGAAAAGCCGAAAGACACAACAACAACAACAACATGAGGAAACATTCCTTGGACAATAATAGTTTTTTCATATATGTAAGCACTGCTGTTGAAAAGATATTTGTTATATCTTCTGATATTGTTGCATGACTATAAAAATGTAAATGTTATTAACTTAATGAGTGACTTCTGCATACTATCCAGGACCAGACTTCGTAATTGTGGGGCCCAGTTTGGACCATTTTGGTGGTGCCCCTCACCTGAACTCCACCTCCACTCCAACCTTCCATCCATGACAACTTCCTGACTTAATTTCAGATTATCAGGAATATATGTTATTACTGCATATTAAAAATAAAAATATATATGTTTATTAGTTTAGATTTTGTCATAAACATGTTAAAATGGAATTAAACTCATGGATTACCCCTACATCCAATATCTCCCATAGTTCCTCAAGCACACTACAAAGTGCCTGTTTGTTGCACCCTGGCTTAACAATAAACATGTTCCCACATTCTTGTAGTACTGCCCAGATCTCCCGAACCTGAGTAAGAGATAGCTGTACACTTCATCCTTGTCTCTCCCCTCACCATTTATTTTATTCATTTTTTGTCTCCTGCTTTCCTTCATTTGATCCATACCTTACTCTCCTTCACATTCCTTACCCAACAACAGTAAGTATTGCAGATACTTTATATATTATTTTCTGTATAGAAATGTCATACTCTCTGATGTTATAACAGTATACGGGTAATCTTCCCAATTTTACTGACCGAATTCTCGTATAACAGCTACTTATGATTGTGCTCATTCATGCTATACATTATCCTGACATACCTCCCAGCATACTTGCTTTTACATTCCCAGTGCTAAATTGATACTGATTAAAGTTTGTTGTTTATTTAGTTGTATTTCTGCCACAAAGTGTGTAAAAATGGTCCAAGTGAATCAGAGCTCCACCTTGGCTAACAGACTAAGTTAAAAAAATAAAATTCCTTTGGTTCTTTAGGTACTTACTAGTCTATTGATGTATAAAGATATTAAGTCTAGTCTTAATTCACATTGTAATTTTTAGCCCTTATACTTTGCATACAAAAAACCCGAAACGGGCCAAATAGGATATATTGGGACATTTATGTTTCCCCCTATCCAGGAAGAACAAGGGTGATAAACCAGGGAAGAATTTCTGGTTACTCATCCATTCATTCAAATTACATTTGAATAGAGTTAAGAGAAGTACTTTGCTTTATATGGAGTGGCTTCAGTTCCTTGTACCTTAAGTACTCTACACTATCCAGTGTCCTTGGAAGTTGTTGCTGACAGCACCATAATAAGTATGCTCATTTTGAAACAAGAAACCTGATACAATCTTCTAACTCATAGTGTTCCAAGTTCTCCCCTCCCATGCCCAGTGTTATTGGATATCAGGAAACAGTGGCAAGACTGGTGGCAAGAAAAAGATCATGAAAATGTTCTAATCTCCGTTATACATTCTCATCTCATATTAGTCAATTCTTTCTTCAGGGGCCTTCAATCAACTCCCTCACTTGCTCTAAATGGTTCTAAATTCTACCTCAGAAAACACAACCTCATGTTTCACTTCTCTAGGATTATTTTACTTCTATATTTGACTGCAGCAAGCCTTTCTCTGCCATACTGCTGAGTTGGTAACCATCTGTCAAAGGTCTTAGTGATCATAAGGTACTTCACATCACCGTATCTGTTTTCTTTTTCTATTTTTCACTTACTGCTGTTTGTTTCCATACTGCATGGATTTTTTGCAGTTATTTATTGTAACCAATCATAAAACATGTTAGAAATAGAAGAATAGAAAGCAGAGTACTAAATATCAGACTTCAGATCAAGTCTTTTCTCATTATATTCCAACAGTAGCTGCAGAGGTATACAAACTCAGAAGGCTAATCTGACCAGTTTGGGTTTGAAAACCCTATTGTGTACTAAGCACCTGCTACTATGGGAGTGTGATCATTTAACACCATCAACCAAAAAAGAGGCACAAAGCTGCAGTTACTAATACTAGACTAACCAAAAGTGCAATACAAGACAAGAAGTGTTGTTTGCTCCACTAACAAGACTTTACTACAGAGCAATACTAGCAGAAGGAAAATGCCTTGTATTTTGCTGTCATGACTATCAGACAAATCTGTGGGCCACATTAAGTCATAATGATTCTATCAAGGTTTAATGTAGGACCCCCTGAGGGGGCACAGCCCTATTCGGCCAGATAGGTCTAACTGGTATAAGGCTACTCATGATAATACCGGGACTTACATCAGTGTGTCAGAATTCTTTCTCTTTCCTCTTTTATTATCTAGTGTCAGTAAACACAAAATCATCATTGTGAAGTCACCCCCTCTTCAGCTACTTAAATGTTTTGGCCCTCCCATTCTATGCTATAGAGCCAGAATATTAAGTGCCCACCTACATCCAATCTATATTGCTCTTTTAAAATTAGTGAGTCTCCCTTTTTATTTTATTTATTTATTTTACATTTGTTAACCGGGACAGTCCAACTGGATACATATCCACTTTCAGTGGAGGCCCAGGGAGAAAAGCTCCAGAAATACAAGAATAATTTAACAAATACAGTTAAAAGTATAAAGCTTGAATTATGCCATCTTTCATATCAAACTGCTTAGTGCACAATGCAACTCTTAGAATGTTAACCCATTGTTTTCATCTTACCCTTAAAACCTTCAACATCTGGTCTAAGACCACCAATCATTGGAGAGCCCACATTCTGACTTTCAGTGGCCATCTTGAGATTATTGCTTCTGTGTTGCTCCTGGTGAGTGAAGGAGCATTATTTCCTGGAGACTGCTGATCCTCATAAAGTCTGATAACTGCTTCATAAATGCCAGCTTGGAATTTGTGCCACTGTTTTGGTCCTGATGAAGGAGTAGAAGGTATTGATTCCTGACTGTTTCTGACTGGGGAGAGACTATCTATAAAAACACTCACATAAAACTAAATAAACAACTCAGAGGACAAATAATGTCTACAAAAGCCAAATTTTAAGTAAAATTGGCCTCCCAGGCCAAGGACAACCACAAAGCATTATTTAGCAATCTCCAGAACCCCAAAGACAATACATAATTGTGTGCAAAGCTCACTGTTAATAGAGTAACCTAAACTGAGACAGAAGATATAGCAAACCTACTGAAAGACAAATTCAGATCTAACTTTGTTCTTCTCTCCCCCAGCCTCTATTCAGAAAATTGCATGAAATATAACCCACCCACCACTATCACTATGAACCTATGAACTAGAAAACAGGTCCAGGCATTGTTGCCATACTCAAGGGTTAAGAATAAACCCTTAAATTACCCAGTGGATCACCAGCTGGTTCACAGACAGGACTCAGTAAGTAGGAATTGGGGGGGGGGGTCAACCTATACAAAAAAGAATAGCCACAAGTGGAGTCCCTCACGGATCAGTCTTGGGACAGCTCCTTTTTGACATTTATTTCACTGAAGTCAAGGCCAATGCCAATGACCCTTTACTGAGTAAATCTGCAGATGATTGCAAATTAGGAGCAGACAGAAAATCCCCCACTGACACAAGTGTTCTCCAGGAAGGGCTGACACAGACAAATAACTGATGTTAGAGCCATGGACTACAACTAAATGCCAAGAAATGCATAATAGCATCCTTCAGGAAGTCATCCACCTCCCAGTAATTATCATATTGATAACACACCCCTAAGAGTTGACCCAGTAGTCAGGTACTCAGGGACACATATAGACAGTAATCTAGCCTTTGACCATCACTTGTCTTACAGTAGTGATGAAATCATTGCAACTTATCAACAAAAGTATGGCATCTAGGTCTAAGGATTATATCATATTCGGCATTCATCAGACCTATCATTAAGTACAATGCCCCCTTTGTTATGTACCTAACCAGGCACAACCAACAATTGGAATGTCCGCAGATGTTTCTCATTAAAAGAATACAGGGCATTAGTAACATATCCTATGCAGACTGCCTCAAGGCCCTATTTATGTATTTTGTCTCCTACAGGCTGCTGAGTGGAGATCTATGCCTGGCATGCAAGACATTGTCAGATCTCACCCTAATCTATATCCTGCATATCTGCAAAACAAATAGCACCAGAATTACCCTTTCTAAACATTTAAACCTTGCCTGTGATATAAACAGGACCTGGTGGAGAGGCAGGTGTTTATCACAGAGACTACCCCCTCACTGGAACAGACTCCCCATCTATGTGTAGCAGAGTACCTCCATAACCCAAATGAAGTGTAATTTGGACAACCGGATGGGGAACAGTAAATTCATCCCTGGTTTGCAAATAGGTCTCCAATGGACACAGGTAGCCTGTAAATGCTTCATCTCACAGGCCTCTGCTTGTAAATGTTTCATCTCCCACGTCCCTACTTACACTTATTAAGGGTACTAGAACTAATCAGAAATTTGGGATGCATGGCTAGGCTTAACATGGTCCTTGAGGTCATTAGCCTAGTACACAACTATAAAAGTATAAATACTGCCTCTATCGCCAAGAACACTGCATCGGTGAGCCCCAACAATATCCCATGACCTATCAGACCCTCAGGAATCACTGTTTAATTGTAGCCTCCCAACAGGTGAAAGGCAATCTTTGTCCCTCTGCCCAAAGCTGGGCCATCTACAGATCCTGAAAACTACAGTTCTTTAAGTCTTACTAGTCTCATATAGAAAGCAATGGAAAGAATTGTCATGGAAATGATCAATAATGACATAAGAAACCTCCAGACACTGGACCCAACCCAGTTTGGTTTCATCAAGGCCAGGTCATGCCTACTCAACCTGGTGGACTTCTTTGAAAAGAACATCAAAGCAATGGATAAGGGCAAAACAATTCACACTGCCTACTTTGACCTGGCCAAGGTATTTGACACAATACCTCACTAAGGCATCATTAACAAATTCAAGAAGCCAAGTATAAACCCTTATGTTACCCAGTGGATAACTAGCTGGTTCACAGACAGGACCCAGAAAATTAGCACTGGGAAGACTACCTCTACAAAGAGGCCAATCACCAATTGAATCCATGAGGGATTGGTCCTGGGACTGCTCTATGGCATCTACTTTTCTGAAGTCAAGGCTAACATCAAGGGTCTAAGGTTGACCAAACCTACATAAGACTGGAAATAAGAAGCAGTCATAGAATTCTCCACCCACACTAATCATCTCCAAGAAGAGCTGACACAGACAAATAACTGGTGTCAGAGCCATGGACTAAAACTAAATGCGAAGAAATGCACAATAGCATGTTTTGTGAAGTCAGTTACTTCTGGCAAATATTATGTTGACAACATACCTCTAAGAATCAACCCAGTAGTCAGGGACTTGGGGACACACATAGACAATAATCTAGCCTTTGACCATCATGTCTCTATGGTAGAAAGGAAATCATTCTATGTTGTGCATTTTATAAACAAAGGTATGGCTTCTAGGTCCAAGGAGGTTATTGTTCCATTGTATTTGGCATTCATCAGACCTATCATTGAATACAATGCCCTCTTTACTATGCAAGTAACCTGACACATCCAACAACTGGAACATCCACAGAGGTTTCTCACTAAAAGAATACAGGGTGTAAATAACATATAGGCAAACTACCTCAAAGTCCTGTCCCTGTATTCCATCGCCTACAGACTGTTGAGAGTAGATCTATGCCTGCCATACAAGGCATTGTCAGACCCCACTGTGATGGACCTCCTGGATATCCACAAAACAAACAGCACAAAAGTTACTCATTCTAAAGACTAAATCCTTACCCATTATATAAATAGGACCTGCTGGACAGAAAGACATGTATCTCAGAGACTACATCTTCTCTGGAACAGGCTCCCAATTCATGTGAAGCAGAGTTCTTCCATATCCCAATTTAAGTGTAACATGGACAATTGGATGGGAAAAGGGAAATTCATGCCTACTTTGACACCTATGTCTCTAACAGTCATAGGCAGCATGTAATGTTTCATCTCTCAAGCCCCTGTTAGATTTACCAAGGGTACCAGAAATTGTCAGAGATTTGCAATGCATGGCCAGTCAAATTAAACACACACACACACACACACACACACACACACACACACACACACACACACATGCAGAGAAAGCCTTTTTTTTGTACTACACATTATTAAAAACATAAAAGTGAGAGGAAAATTAATGATGCTAATATATTTTGCTAAGTTTTACTGCTGTAGTGTTTTTTTAAACAACATTAAATAATCACTTAAGACATACATTATAGAAAAGAAAACAACCATATTAACATTTTTCCCAATTACAGGCATTATACATCACATATATTTCCTTTCTTTGTAGCTATCATCAGTCCAATATGTCATAAAGTGCTGAATTCCTGCCTTCTTTTAAACCTCACTCCTCCTCCTCAACATTATTCTCCATGTATTGTTCCCCAGATCTCCTTTTAATTCTCTGTAATTTGCTCTTTCCCTGTTCTAAAAATCCCTCTTCCAGTTCTTTTATCTCTCTTATAATATGCAGTACCTCAAATACAGTTTGCTTAGACACGGATTTCCATTTTCTATTCTAATTTCTTATTTTTTATTTCTTATTTTTAACACCTTTATTAAATTATTGCTTAAGACATAGGCAAACATACATTTACATAAAGAAAAAAACATATTAATTTCTTCTCTGTTATATACATTATACATTTATTTATTTTATTTATTTATTTGTTTATTTGTTTGTTTATTTATTTATTTGTTTGTTTATTTGACATTTGTTAACCGGGTTGGTCTGACTGGGTAGATACCCTTTACCCTTTTTCAGCAGAAACCCGAGAAGAAAAGCTCCAGCATTACAAAAAAATAGTAATTAACAACTGAACATTTATACAAAAGAAAACAATGGTACAAAGAACATAAGATAGTTTACAGTAAAGTAACAAGGTAGATTACTTTTTTTGTGAGACAATAATATTAAGGCAAATTTAAAATGTACATCACATATGTTCTTTTGTATAACCATCATCAGTCCAGTATTACATAAATTGCTCAGTTCCTGCTTTCCCTTAAATGTCATTCCTCCTCCAGAATGTTATTCTGCATCTATTTGTTCCCACAATTTCCATTTATTTCTATACAATTTACTCTAAACCTTTTCTAAATCCCCCACTTCCAGTTCTTTTACCTCTGTTACAATATTCAGTACTTCAAATACAGTTGGTTTAGACCTTGATTTCCATTTTCTAGTCACTGCTTTTTTTGGCAGCCACCAGAATTAAACTTAACAAGGCCTTACTATGTCTAGGCAAGTCAAATCCTGAGTTCCCACTCAAAAGAATCAAGTCCTTAGTTACAACTATTTGTTCACCTAATATTTCTAACAGAATACTATGTAGGGAAATTTTAAAGATTGCCAACTCATTACACTCCCAAAACATATATTCCCATTTACCTCTTTCTTCCCCTTGACACCACCCAACATTTGCCATCTATGTGAGGAAAAACTCTTTAGATCTGCTTGGGGTATAAAAATACCTGCGCAAATACTTCCAAGCAAAAATCCTAAATATTTTAGACTTTGTTGCATTCTTGGGAGCCACACATATGTCCTCCTATTGTTCCCTTGTAAATTGCTTACCTAGCCTCTCTTCCCAGTCTTTTCTAACCTTGTTTGATTGATTCCTATAATCTACAATATTTTATATGCCATATTAAGTATCCCTTCTCTAACAGCAAGTTCTGTTCTAGAGTCATCTAAAAACTCTACCATAGTAGGTATTTAGCTTAGGGCTCTCCTATTCCTTTCTCTTTGCATATACTTTGCTCTCAATCTTGAGTAGGGGAGGCAGTCTCTATCCTGCAGTCCAAGTGTCTTCTTGGCCTCTTCCCATTCTATTGCCTTTCCCTCTCTAGTTATTTGCTCTCAATACCTTGGTTCCTTTGCCAGTTTTCTCCAATAAATTTCAGCCCCTTCTTGCCTATTTTCTGTACCTTTAATCACAGTCATCCCTATTGGCAAAATCTCCTTTCTTCATTTTTGTGTATCATGGAATGCAAATGTTTCCTGATCATAAAATCCCAGCTTACTCTGTCAAATGGTTCCATTGCATTAAGACCCATCAACAGCAGTATTTTCTTAGATTCTTGATCATCATTTTCTGTTACTGCTGTCAAATGTTTGCCTCACTTCTACAAAACCACATCAATCCATATCTAACAATTTTGGAAAAACATTTACCATGCTTTCAGCTATTATAGATACAAACACTTTATAATCATGATTTAAAATTGAAATGAGTCTATAAGAAGCTGGGGCTGAAGGGTCTTTCCCATCTTTAGGTATCATAGCCACCACAGCTTTCTTCCAGAATGGTGGTACTTCCCTTCTTTTTAAGTACTGTTAAACAAAACTTTCCAGATCTTTATCAATTTCTTCCCTCCTAGATTCCAAACTTCCACAGGAATACCAACTATTCCTGGAGACTTTCCTACAGATTGATTATACATCATCATTTTTTATCTAATCTCCTCCTATCTTAACTATTAATTGTTGAGACTCATCTTCCTTTAACCTTAGCATACTTAAGTTCTCCATAAATATTTCCATTTGTGCTCTTTCTTGATTTCCACATTTCTGTGCTTCTTACACATCTTCATACAATTTCGGAAATATCTGTAATATCACTACAAGATTTATGGTTATTTTATTTTTCTTTTAGGCTCCACAGGTTTAGCAACAACCTTTTCTACTTTCTGTTGCCTATGTCATTGTACTAAAAGTTTTTGTGCTCTGGAGTTATTATCAAAAAGCTGTTGCTTAACAGCAATCTTTCTAAACACACACATACTGTCCAGGTACTCCCTTATTTTCTCTTTAGCACTGTGCAGTTGTACTTCTTGTTCTATGAGATTTATTTTATTCTGAAATATTTTAACCTTTCTCAGTTCCTGTAAATAATTTCTGTTACTTCTTAATCATATCTATTTTTATTTTATTTCTACCTATTTTTAAACTCCACTTTCATTTTATTACACTCACTAGCTATAATGTCTGAAGAAACTTTGGTCTTCCTTAATAACTCTGTAATAATTTTCACTACCCATTCCTTAAATTCCTTTCTTTTTAACAGGTATATGGGAAAACACCAGAGTCTTATTTTTACTTAACTATCCTACATGTTTATCTTAATTTCTATTGGCGCATGATCTGAAATAATTATTGAATGTGTGTTAAAGCTTTCAATTAAATGCACGTGTTCCAGTTAATATAATTTCTGTCTAGTCTAACCCAGTTATTATAACTTGGGATATAATGGGAAAATTCGCTCTGAGTTCCTACTAATGAATTAATTTCTTCTGTACCAAATATTTTTATAAATTTCTTCAGAAATCCACCTTCTTTTGTTATATTTTCCCTTGTAGGTCTCTCATATGCATCATCACTGTTGCAAACCAAGTTCTAGTGACCATATATAAATAATACTCCCTGCTAAAAGTTGACTACTTCTCCCTAAATTTTCTTAAACTCCATAATGGCAATTTAAGATGGAATATAAATACACACCAGCATAGTCTTTCTTTGCAAGCAGCCCTTTACAAATGTACTATTATTACCTTTTTTGCTTTCCTATCATTATTGGAACTCCTCTAGCAATTAGTATAATTGGTTTTATTTTTCCTTTTCCCTGATATTCTGCAGAGCATCCATCCTGAAAATCATTTCTTTATCAAATTCACATGTTCATTTCTTTAAAAATGTGTCTCATGCAGCATTGCTATTTGCACTTTGCATTTCTTAATATAATTCAATACTCTTACCTTTTTCGTCTATAGCTGTGAGGCCATTTGCATTCCAAAATAATGTGGATAGTGTAGCCATTATGATAAAAAGTTATTGTTCCCATCTATGATACATGACAGCTTTTTTAAATGTTTATTTCCAATTTGTTGTGTTACATGCACACATTAATGTCTGGCAGATCGATCTTTTATACAGTTGTTTCTTGTCATCTCGATTTGAACTTATGTCACACTTTTCAAGGTGTTTTGCTTTAATGAAAACCCTGAAAAAAAGCACCCAGAGAATACCTCCATAACCCGTTAACTTACGACAAACACACAAAACTATATACATCTTCAAATACAGAAGTTTAACCCTTCTGATAATAACAATTTTCCCAAATCAACAACTGCACTCATAGGTATTACCTAACCTAAATATAAGGTTATCTATGCTAAGATGCATATTACAGCCTATGCTCCTACTTACACTAATTGCTGTCTGTTCTTGTCTTATGTTTATTACCCTCTCAGATGTGAAAAACAGCTTGTATGCTTTCAGAAAACATTAACTTCTATCCATAAGAAAAAGTGCGCTGACTACATTTAAATAAAAATAAATTATACACTGTTCTAATAAATGCACTGAAGAATTTAGGTTGCTGGGAAAACTATTTCTTCTTTACTTCCTATAATTTAAAACTTATTTTTACTGAGCTGCTAGCCCTTGTATCTTTTAATTTCATATTTCCCTCAACAAACAATGTAATTGTCTGCTCCTGTAGTCAGCTTATCTCCATGGAAACCTAAGAACAGAATGTACAACTGCCCTTAACTGCAACCTTCTCAACTCACACTGAACATTTATTTGCTAAAGAAAAAAAAAGCCAATATCATTACATATGCAGGAGACTCAGGTCTTCTCATTGCATTCACCATGTTTTTAGATTAAGCCAAGAGCATTAATCCAGACATTCACATGTGCAAAAGTTGGAGAAAAACATTGCAGCTCTATATTTGTTATAACCAGTGCACTTTTACCTACAGTTACTTTATTTTTCATTTTAGTGTCCTTCTAAACAATAATGACATGACATGGGGTCAGTCCACCCAGAAGTTTAACAAATTCAAAGTCCATCCTTTCCCAGACACTTTTTCTTGTAAAGCCATATTTTGCAAATGTAACTGATGCTTTATAATCTCACATTTATTCACTAATTTCAGTTTTGATGGTCTTCTTCCTGTTCATCTCTATTTACAAACACCAGACTCTTGTTCAAGTCCAAGATACTCCCAATTCTTCTAGTCAGACCCTTGTGCTTTTTTTCTGTCTTACAAGCATTTCACTTTGGAATATTGGAAAAGGTTTCACTGGAAAAGTCTCTCTCAGAGCTTTATTGTCAGAAGAACAAGGAGAGACTCTTCTGTTTGATGGCTCACTTTTTGTTGCATATTTTTTTATATTTTCTCCTTAGCCTGTTCTGCATCAAACAACGTCTTTGATCCTACAGGAAAAAATATTCTGAAGACAGATGTATACAGCAACTTGAGTCTCACACCTATCTCTCAGCATTCTCTGATTGCTGGGATAAATTTGTTACTCTTCTGCCTGGTGTACTTTGAATAATCAGTTTCCACTTGCACTTTAATGTCACCAGGTTTTTTTAAATTTTACTCTTCTGCCAGAGTTTTGTCAGAAACAACTCTTACTGTTGGTATGACTGGATCTTTACTAATACAACTCTTTGCTGTTTGCTGCTTTCTCATGTCCAGGTTTGGAGCATACACTTGATGTGCCCTTCCAGTTAACAAATTCTGCTGTGGAATACCAGTTAAGTTGCTTATTTCTACTTTCATAAAATTAATTTAAAAATTAATCCAGTCTGTTCCTTCCAGTTTCACTGGTACTACAGAAAATCTCAGGTTTTCTCTTCATGCACTGTCCTTAAACTCTACCATTTTTTTGAAACAGCTCTTCTTAATAAGTCTCATACTCAGATAGCTTTTTCTTCATTTTGACCTCTGATTTTTGCAGTTTTATCAGTTCATCTGCATAGCTGCTTAAAGCTTCTTTCATTTTTTCCAACCTTTTGTTATTTAAGTTGACATACTCCTTCAATGTTTTGTTTATTTTAATTAGTTCTGAGTTCATTTGATTTATTTTTCCTCTAAATTGCTAGACACTATCTCTTGCACCGAAGCTGGAGCTTGAACTTCTTTTTGCCAAACAGCTGCAGGATTCTTCCCAGTCAGTGTTTTCTCTTTGTCTTTTCTACTTCATTTTTTTGCTAGCATCCAGGCAGTGTATTTACTAGCCAGTAACTGAATCTTACTAAAGATGGCAAAATTACTAGCCCTTGTTTCTCAGTTCTTTTTTCAGACTGGGAAAGCTGAAATTAAGCTTAGTGTGCAGCTATCTTGAAGTCCTGACTGCTCTATTGTTGAGAGAAACTAAAGTACATATCATTCTCACTGAAGAACGTATTAAGTGACTGATGGCTTACATGCAAATTAAAGTCACACAAATGCAGAGAAAGCCTGTTCGAGGCATTGTTAGAGTCACAAAAGTAAAAGAAAAATATTAGAATATTAGAATATTAGAATACAGAAAATATTAGCTCTCATTTGTAATTCAGACCTAAGACCACTAGCATTCCATGTGGGCATCATGGCCAATGGCTCCACAAGAACTTCTAGACAAGTAAGACTTCAGTTTTCCTTTAACAGCTCTTTCCTTACAACTAGGAAATCCTTAGCATGGTGATTAATATCAAATTACAAACACATACACACACACACATAGACAGTCTCGCATGCAGAGAAAGTCTTTTGTGCTGGGCATTGTTAGAATCATAGAAGTGAAAGAAAAGTATTAGCTCTTATTTGGGAAATCTAAAGCCACCTGAGCAAGGTTATTTGATGTATAAATGTATTGTATCTTTCTGTCTTATAGTACCAGTTGTGTTGTGTTATTGTCACTAAAGGAGATATTGTCAGCACAGCTATCTGAAATTTTGTAAATAATTATGTGTCATTGGCGAATATCAAAATGATTTGTTGTATTGCCTAATGAGCAGGATTCAAAATAATTCACTATACACCAGAAAGTTATCTACACAGTCTTTATTTCTACTAAGACAAAAAGAACCAAATAAAGTCTATTTTTCTACTGAGAGCAGAAAACAAAATAAACTCTAGTTAACTAAAATAGAAAATCAAACAGAACTAGACAATACATTTAAAGAAAGCTATACATCACCGATAAAGGAAAAGCTTCATCCTGCCTTCAGTCTTGACTGGGAACTGGGTTGCAGTCAGGCAGGAGTCTTCATCGGGAAGATGGTCCTGGGCAGTGCGTCCACTCCACTTCTACCCAAGTGCAGGGAGCCGCAGCTATATATATAACCAGACTGTTTATCACAAGTCATGAGAATCAGTACTTTTCCAGTATAGGCTAGATCTTGCTAGAACATCCTGTGGTGTTGGCAACCCATCCCAGAAAGAACAGCAAATCCTGCCAAATGCAATGATTTTGCAATTTTCAAATGCTACACTGAAATATTCCAATGACTTTGCAGTTTTTTAGTACTTTACTGGAATATTCCAACACACACACACACACACACACACACACACACACACACACACACACAGGACATATTTTGTAATAAAATGTAGTGGCTTTGCTGAAATCACTAGAATGTTCTGGAGCACATCATCTCCTATGCCTGCTGAAACTACTAGGATGTTCCATAACGTAACATCATTGCATGTATAAAAAAAAATAAAGAAAATAAAGAGAATGTCGAGATATAGTGAGGCAGCAGTCAACTAATCACACTCACTCAATGTACCCCAATTTCGTATCACATTCGTATCACATTTGTCTAAGATGCTTGGGTTACACCTGTATTAGAACTGTATGTTATGCATATATCAAACTTGTTTGTACAGACATGTGTGCCGAAAAGGGTTTGCAAAATGCTTGTGTTTAAAATGGATCCACAGTGTGCCCTACTGGAAAAGAACAGAAATGTACACGCACTATTTTAACTGTGTAAATGTATATATTTTAACAGTGGAAACTGGGATACAGGAGGTTAACCTCAGTCTAGTATATTTCAGAAAAATAGCTGAAATTAAATTACTTTATGGCTATGCAATAAAATATTATATCTTTCAGTTTCAATGTAGCAAGGAGACACAATGGCTTAAACTAGAGAACTTTCTGTATTGTCTTGGAAGTGTTTTATTGTTTTATGACTTCTGACATTTTCCAAAGATCTGAGTGAAAGCCCTTGTCTTTGTATTTTTACAGGTAGATGCTAAATGTTGCTAGCTGCATCAATGGTTGTTTTGGGCCTGAGGACTAGAAGTCAGATGACAAGAAATTATGTAATTCTGCAAGCTAGCCCAGCAGTGATATTTGAGATATTAATTTGAGAGAGACATAGAGACAGCATTCTGTATTCTGTCTTTGACTTGACAGCATTAAACATTAACTAGAAGATCCATTCACAACATATGCTTTGATCTGTAGTAAGTAAGTTCTTAGGTTACAGTATAACTCTCTTAGATATAGTCAGGAATATAGTGAAGCATAGTTTAGATGTTTTCTCTTCATTTATTTGAAACTGTCTTGCAATGTTGTTTTAAATATTTCTTGTGATTTCTGAACTCTGATATCACTGTAAATATATATTTAGTATCGTCTTGTTATTTTATTATTTATTATTAAAGATATTTAAACCTTTCATTGTAGCTGATCTGTGTAGAGATATTTAAGTTCTGAGAGTACTTGCATATTTATTTGGTGACACTGTGTTGGCCACTCCTAATAGCTTTGCTCTTGGTCAAACTACCTTTTGCATTAATAGTAACATTACACAGTAAGATTAGACACCCTTTGTTAAGGGCCTTAAAGTAGCTGATAAGGGATTCTGGTGGCAGTGACAACTACCTTATAGTCTGGGCAGAAGGGGGCATAGCTAGTAAACCTGTACCAGCCTTTCCCGGG
>NC_056737.1:1960878885-1960908885 GCF_019279795.1 Protopterus annectens
AAGTTCATGGGTTGAAGCTCCTACAAGAAACGTTTTAAACAGTTTACTTGTAGCCATGTATCATTAATGCCTTGAGGGTAAATCAAAACAAAAAAAACATAATTTTCCAGAGGAAAAAGTCAAGTTAACAAAAAAAACACATTTTGATGAGCTAAGTAAGTGTGACATTTGTCTTTCTTTGCATGTGATAGTTTTCCAAATTAATATGAACATAAATATGCACTCCATTCAACAAAGTGCACCACAAAAGATGCGCCCATTTTCCTAGGGTGAAAGGACCTCAGAGTTAATTACACTAGTACAGGGGCTACATGGTGGAAGCCTCCCACATGTGGGTTGAAGGGCTTTGTTTACCAAAACAATAACATTTTTGAATTCCACTGCTAACATTTTATGTTTACACTAGAGTGTAATTCCCAAAAATTGTAATCTGGCCAAAAAACATTGAAAAATGAATGCGTCTTCAAAAGGATATCTTTGTTTGAAATTGTTCTTTCACAAAACTCATTTGCACTAAAAACAATCATAGCATTGTTAAAAGACAAACTTCTCAATCACAACTGATCAGCACAAATAACTTACAAACTAACTGCAAACAATGAAAAAAATATTCTGTGGTGTGGGGGCAACATCCCTGCACCCTTACATCCCTTCATCTTATATGTATTAATGCCACAGTCATACAACAGTGGTGAAGGTAGAAACCCCTTAAAACAGTGGACAGTATTTTATCATAAACAGTATATTTGGCCAGTTATGATTGCACAGTTAAATGCAAACCAGTTAGTCCCCAAGATATAGTCCTACCTATTTTAAAATTACTGAAAGTATGCTTGTTCACAACCATAAACTTCTATCAACTCTTATATTTCAGAAACAGATTGATTTTTGCATCATATTTGGCTAAATTAAGGGGATGCACATCAGTTATAACATAGGAGTGGCATTTCTCAACCTAAAGTAACTAAAAATAATCAAGTACATAATGCTTGTATTTAACAGAATATGCATATATCTATAATATATCTATATCTATATATTTATATCTATCACTAACCATCCATAGGAGTCTGGTTGCATAGGAGTTACCTAGTTCCGACACTGATAACCACACTCTGATTAAACCTGGTGTTATCCAAGATAGCTTAGCTTTTATCCTCTCCTTTACCCTCTTCTGTACTTTTTTATCCAGTTTATCCCCTTGTGTCTTACAGCTAACCCCTAGTCTGCGGTGGCCTCTCTTCCCGCAGGAACAACCAACAAGGGTCCTTCACCTGCATGGCATTTTTTTACCTCCAGCAAAAGTCCTCAGTGGACCGGGATCATCTTATTAAGGCTCTGTGTAGGTGCTGTTTCATAATTCATAGCCCTAGCTGCCTAAGCATGATAGAACTGTTAACTGCCTTAGTTTGTAATGTAAGATAGATACGGGAGCGCACATTCATAAGCAAGACCCTTGATTCCTGCTTTTTTAGCCCAATTCTACATCCCAGTGACTACCTGTAAAACTTTTAAGTCACCAGTAGATGGCAGCAGACATTCAGGTATCATAGCCATACTGCCGATACTGATAACACGGAGTTAACAATGCTATCCTTTCTGCCTACTGCCTATCCCCATCCCAGACTACTCTCTAATTGGTGAACAATCCAAAAAAAACAACACTGCTTAAAAGTATACATTGCAGGACCCACAGCAACTGTACAACATCAGACTAATTCCCAAACCTTCAGCTGGTTATAGTATTAGCCTACTTCCCGGATAGACTCTATCCACAAGTCTGATTGATTTTTTTTTTGGCATCATGCAGTCCTGGTGGGTTCAGCCCACTCCACTCCCCTACCCTGCCCCCCATTCCCCATCCACCCCCACTATTCGTACATTTATCAATACTCCTAATCACCTGACCCGTTTACCATACCCAACATCCAAACCAAACTCACTGACAAACTCCATATCCTATTACACACTTTGTGTATTATCACTACATACTTTCCCAACCATCCGCCCTTCTTCTACTCGCTCTTACCTCTAGCATCTCCCACTAACCTTATTCTGGCTACCATGCTACTCCACCTCCCTACCCACTCTGCCCACATCTTCTATATAACTCCGACCTCCTTTCGTACCAGACAACTCCAATTATGTCTCAGCCTCAAAAACACTACACTCCCTTATTACTATGCTCTCTAATTATAAGTCTCTCCATAGCCTCCATCAGTATCTCTTATCACTTCAAATTCACCCACTATAACAACCTGAGATCCCCTACTCTACACCTTACCACCACCTACCCCCTATCCTCCCAGTCACACACTCCCATCCCTATTCATTTATACACAATCCCCCACCAAGCTCAGTTCACCTATTTACCTTCGCACCACATCAAGAAAACAACCAAGTCTCAAATTCCACACCCAAACAATACTATACCTCAAAATAATCACCACCATAGCAGCCCAGCAATTACTAGGAGATGATATCCACCCCAATCCTGGCCTAGTAAAAACTCCAACTAACACCTGCAATTCCCACCCCCCCCACTCAAACATAAAACCACATACTTATTAATACTTAAATTGAATATTCAAAGTATCACAAACAAAATAGAAGAACTCCACTTTACTATTTCCATTTATAACCCTGATCTAATGCTCATTACTGAGACGTGGCTTAAACCACATATCAAAGATAAGTACATAACACCAGCTGGATACAACATTTGCAGGTCTGATAGAGTTAACAAAAGAGGTGGTGGCAATGCCCTGCTCTACAAAACTAGTTTAAAAATCCAACTTCTACAAAATTAATCCCCAGATATCAAAAGTGCAGAAACCATATTCACTAAACTCCACCTAAACCAGCATAAGCATCTAAACTTACTTGAGGTTTATATACCACCAGGCGACAACTTCACCACCCTAGAATCAATACTACATTGGACTTCCCACTCCCTTCCCCATGAAACTATAGTCCTAGGCAATGTCAACATCGACTACAGCTCTATCCACTGTCCAACACCCACTAGTCAAATTAACCTTTACAACTTTACCCAAGTCATCCATATACCTACCCAAATCGATAAGTCTACTAAAAGAGAATCCATATTAGACTGGATCCTCACAAACCAACCCAATACTGCCCATCAGTGCAGTACACTGCCCGACTCTCTCAGTGACCACAGCTCCACATTTATCCTTAGACAAAACTAAAATCCAATTGCTACCCCTCCATACTACAAACCCGCTCCCACAAAAACTTCCCCACAGCTCACTTCTCAGAAGCCTTAAATTCCTGTAACTGGTCTTCCATTAAAAGTCTCCCACTTGACAAGGCAGTAGAATTCTTTAACTCCACATTTTTAAACATCCTTGACCACCTAGCCCCAACTAAAACAATTAGGATATGCAATAACCCAGCCCCCTGGCTACAAAAAACCACAAGAGCCTTACTCAAACACAGGGATAAAGCCTGGAAAATCTGCAACAAAACAAGACACACACAACTAGGCATACCTTTCTTGAACTTCAAAATAAGGCAAAAAATAAATCAAGACTGACAAGCAAAATCACTACATTTCCCTACAAAGAAAACACGACTTCAAACCTAAAAAATTTTGAGCTGCAGTGAACAACATCTTCCAGCCCGGAACCCCCACCCCCCAATATAGAAGGCACAAATGTAGACATAGCCACTAACTTCAACGAATACTTTACCTCTTCCATTCTTAAACTCATAAGCAATACAAGCACTACCAACCTACCACAAGCTCCTAAGGCCCAAAATAACACTACTTCCTTCTCTACCAGGCCAATTACAACATCTATTATCCAAAAATACTTAACTAAACTCAAACCAACCACCCTCGCCGCTGACAATCTTCCTGCCGAATACCTTCAACTAGCATCCAAAGTTATAGCTTACCCCATTTCACTATTAATAAATAGATCATTTACTGAAAATACTGTCCCTTCCTTGTGGAAGACCTCATTCATAATTCCCCTTCACAAGGGTGGCCTATCTACTGACCTCTCTATCAACCAATTGCGATCCTCTCCCCCATCAAAGATCTTAGAAAAATGTGTCCACCATCAATTCCTTACCCACCTTCTCTCCAATAATCTACTTTCCAAATCTCAACATGGATTTCACTCATCCCACAGTACCACCACTACCCTAATCAGCTTCACCAACACTATTAACTCACTCAGGAACCAAGGCAACTCAGTCTCCACTACCTTTTTAGACTTATCTAAAGCATTCAATACAGTTTCCCACAACAGACTCCTAACCTGCCTCTCTGGCCTCAACAGTAATAACCCCACACTACTCTGCTTCAAAACTTACCTAGGCAACCACCAACAGTCTGTCAAATGGCTCAGCTCCCTATCCCCCCACTTCCTGTCACACTAGGTGTCCCACAAGGCTCTATTCTAGGCCCCCTTCTTTTTAACATATTTACAAACCAACTCCACTTAGCAACCAATAAAGCTGACATAGTTCAATACACAGATGACACATCCCTGATCTGCTCTGCTCCGTGCATCCAACTTCTCCAGCAAAAAGCCCAAGAATTGTTTACAGAAATAAAAAAACTGGTAAAGTAAGATACCATTGATATTAAACCCCAAAAAAACACAACTCGTGTTGCTCCACCAAACAAATACCAATGACCCCACCTTCTCCATACTCTTAGCCAACAAGAACCGCACCATCCCAGTATCATTGGCCAAACTACTAGGACTTACAATTGACCCACAACTAAGATACAACAAACATATCTCTATAACTATCTCCAAAGTCCATAAAAAGCTAGGGACCCTCTATCACTGTAAAAGGTACTTTATCTCCCAAGTCTAGCACTGATATAGCCATACCCATCTCCTATCCACATTATTTTATGCATCCCCAGTTCTAATAAACCTAAATAAAACTAACCTGAAAAAAACTTTCCATTTGCTACAACAAAATTGCCAGGTTCATAACCAATGCTAAATCATGCTACCACCACTGCCAATCCCTATATTCATTACACTGGCTCAAATTTCCTAATTTACTGCACTACCACCAACTCAACCTAGCCCACCAAATACTATACCATCCTGAGAAAACCGCTGCTCTGACTAGTCTTCTAAACTTCTACAACTCTAATAGACACGATCCAGTAATAAAGTTCTGATCAATACAATCCCATGTAAAAACAGCTCTGGCGAATCTCTTTTACCTAATGAAGTCGCTAAAACATGGAACACTCTGCCTCCTGACCTCAGATTGTACTTCCATTTTCAAAAACCTCCTTAAATCATAACTTTACACTAACTGCCTTTGTAACTGCTATGCGCCCCTGAAGCCTCACCCCAATGCGAGACTTTATTCCCTTATGCCTCTGGTGTTCACTGTTGTTGCTCTTTGCCAATACTGACTGTACATATTGTACATAATATTACTTGGTAAAAGCCTTGCAATACTGTGTGCTAAACTTCCTCATTGGTTCTATTGTACATATTGTATCTACTGTGTAATGCATGTTTCTTTATTGCTATTGACGTTTTTCTCACTATGTAACCAAATATTTTCATTTGTATCCAAAAATGATGTACTGTATGGAGCTTTTCTCCCTAGGACTCTGCTAAAAAGGGACACCAGTTGTCCAGTCAGACTATCCTGGTAAACAAATGTTAAAAAAAGTAATAAATAATAAATATGGGCCTATATTATAATAAAGAAAAATCAGTACTTTGAACATGAAAACATAGAGACAAAGTACAGGAAACGTAAAAATTACAAATGATGATAACATCAAACCACGCAAGATTGAAGGTAAGTAGTGCATAATACACCAACGTGTAATACAGAAACACAACCAACATATTCTGTACTACTTACCTCGATGTTATGCTATTCATTGATATATGGATCAACATTATCATCATTCATGATTTTCACATTTTGTGTTTTTCGTCTCAGTGATATACATTTAAAGTATATAGGGCATCTTTGGATCCAACTCTGATGGACCTTTTGCACATTTGCAAAATGAACAGCATCAGAACCATTAAATCCAATGCTTAAGAACTTATGAATCTAAACAACTATCCTGCCATACACTGAGTATGTTGTGCCAAATACAACATACATTAATTTCCCATCTTGAACAGTACTGAAATTCCTAA
Organism: Protopterus annectens; assembly: GCF_019279795.1. Taxonomy (NCBI): domain Eukaryota; kingdom Metazoa; phylum Chordata; order Ceratodontiformes; family Protopteridae; genus Protopterus; species Protopterus annectens. The sequence goes on from NC_056737.1 coordinate 1,960,885,059, forward strand.
TCTGAAACAGATATAAAATATCTGTATATAATTATAGTGTATAATTAAAAATCTTAAGGAGAAGAACACTGAAGCTGTGCTGAACATTTTTGCCTCACAATGCTTAGTTCTCTGATTTGTTTTTTGACTGTAATACTTTGTGTGGATTCTGTACACCATCCCTGTGTCTATGTGGGATTAAATGCATGTCATTGGTAAACTGGTGATGCTTCAAATTACTCATAGGTGGGCAAGCTGTGTGTGTGTGTGTGTGTGTGTGTGTGTGTGTGTGTGTGTGTGTGTGTGTGTGTGTGTGTGTGTGTGTGTGTGTGGTGTGTGCGAATGCGCATGTTTGAGAGTATGTGAGTATCTATGTATATGCATGATGGTGAGTGCGCGTTTGTGTGTATCCAAGTATCTGTCCACATGTAGGATGAGTTTTTATTTGTGTATGTTCACAAGCACACATGCAAGTTATTAATGTGTATTTGTGTGCATTTACATATGTGTGCATGAGTGTGTGTATGTGTACATGCATGTGTATGTATGTGCAAGCTGTATCTGAATGTGTGCACATGTGTGTGTGAGTGTGAGTGTATGTGTACATATGCATGCACATGTGTGTGTACATCTGTGCAAGCTGTGTGTGTGTGTGTGTGTGTGTGTGTGTGTGTGTGTGTGCGTGCGTGCGTGCGTGTGTGTGTGTGTGTGTGTGTGTGTGTGTGTGTGTGTGCGTGTGTGTGTGTGTGTGAGCATGTACACATCCTGTGATGGTCTGGTGTCCCCTCCCCCCACTCTTAATTAGTTTTACTGCCTTACACCCACTGAATACAGGCATAGGCAGCAGCTCTCCCCGACCTTCAATTGGCTTAAGCAGTTCACTGGAGAATGAATGAATAAATAAATGAGGTGTTTTAAAGATCTTTAAGGTGTTGGTTGTATGATAATCTCATGTCTACATATAGAAGGTTACTCATCCTTTGATCTCCTGCCTTATTCTTTACCTAGGCATGCAGTTATTATATGACAGCCAAGACATTTTTATGCCTTAATGCCTACATAGGCTACTGTAAGTAGGAAGGTAACTCAGAAGTAAACTCAACAGTCAACATCCATGTAGAGCAGGATATTCATTTAACATAGCCTAATTACAGGTCAATCAAAGTATAGTTTGTAGTTTACTTGGGCAGACTTTAGCTTGCAGCTAAAACAGAACTGTTACAAGCAGCACTGCAAAAGTAATAATCATGTTCTACAGTGTCTTGAAATAAAGAGTCCAACAACTTCAAACACTAAGTCATATGTAAGAACTCCTGCATTACCTCCCTTACACTGGTACTGTCCTCTGTATGAACTACATTCTTGTGATGGAGTTCTGCTTAAGCTCTCCACTACCATGAGCTCTCAGTCTCTGTCTTCAGAATCTGTCACATCCCCATCTTAAATCTGCCCAGCTCTATTGACATCTCATTTACCTCTACGTCTTCTTTCACCTGTTTTATCAGACCCTTCTTCCCTGCTGCTGTAGCTAATGTATAGTGTGCATAGAGGTCTACTGATCAAGTTCCTTACCCTGAACTCACAATTGCTAAAAATACTGCACACACACACACACACACACACACACACACACACACACACACACACACACACACACACACACACACACACACACACACACACACACACACACACACACACACACACACACGTATATCTAAATATATATATATATATATATATATATATATATATGTGTGTGTGTGTGTATATACATATACATATATATATATATATATATATATATATATATATATATAGGGTTTTACTTGAAAAGGTCAACTTACCAGAATGTTGACTATTGTAACGACGAGACCAGAACATCAACGATTTAGAACGAACTCCCGGAATGGTAAATTTCACCTCTGGGAAACTAACTCATTGGCCACCACTGATGAACTTTGACCTTTCCTTCACTATAGTGCAACCTCAGAGTTGGTATATTTATGTAGGGGTAGTGTGTGGGGTGAAGCCCCCTACTCCAGTGGGTTTTATTTATATATTATTTTATTTTTTCCAGTATGGTGAGTTTAATTTACAAATTATGTTGTATTCCTCAGTGGTGGCCAAGTGGTTAGTTTCCTAGAAAATGACATAATTTGTAAATTAAACCCACTGTACTCGAAAAAATAAAATAATACATAAATAAAATCCTCTGGAGTGGGGGGGCTTCACTGCCCCCCACACAAACACACCCACAGCCCCCCATACCGCCCTACATAAATAACCAACTCCCAGATCACATTATAGTGGAGGAAAGGACAACAGTTGGTGGTGGCCAAGGGATTTGTTTCCTGGATGAGAAATTTGCCATTCCTGGAGTTTGCTGTTGTAAATCGTCAACGCTGTGGTCTTGCCATTACAAGAGCCAACATTCTGGTAAGTCAACCTTTTTAAGTAGAACCATATATGGTAGTCTCGATTGGTGGCATCAGAGGAAAATCTTGCTATTCCATTACATCCATCTTATAGTGTCTCTCATTTATATGAAGGGATTGAGTTATGAATTTATGAATTTGTAGAGCTCCAGTGCAACCACAAATTCCTTCCATAACTGTGGTACTGCTTTTTCTTTGAGATGTAAATGTTTCAGTCTGATAGATAGATGAGGCAATATATTTTGAATGACAGAATGAAAGTGAATCAAAATTCTATGATGATCTTTTTGAAATAATAGAATGAAAGTGAATGAACATTTCAATTACTGTTGTTGAGAAACAGGTGGAAAAGATGCAATAACATTTTAGTAGTTGGAGTTTAGTAATGCTTTTATACCCATGCATAGTTATTATGGTAAGTTTTCTGTAGATTTATAGGGTTTGACAAAATCAAGTTTCTTCTTATCCTCTTTTATTTGGATCAAATACTGATTTTTGTGCAGAAAAGGTTCTGCAAGTATTCGGAGGTTTTACAATTCTAATCAGATACTAACAACAGTAATGTTAAATATAATCCATAGAATGAGCTGGCCCTAACAACAACCTTATCTAGTGGGGATGATTCATTTAGAATGGTGAATAGTGGGGTATTGAATAAATGAGCTACTTTGTCAAGGAACTGAAGGTCTGGATAAGAGTCCTGCCACTTAGCATCAGTATTTGATCAAATGTGTTCTTATCATGCTATCTAGCACAGTAGATCAAGACTGGTGCCAGCATAGAAAAGAGTTATTACAGGTGTCAGAAAAAATAAGAAATGATCACTGGTTAGATCAGATACAAGCCCTGCTAAAAGCATGTGATCAAGCTCTTTAAGTAAAATTTATTCAGTTGATGAGTACTCCTGGCATTACTAACTGCTTATCTACCCTGGTAGAAAGGACGATAAATTTGGACAGCCCATAAAAATTAGTTTAATTTCTTCTGCTGACATGTTATACCTCAGTCAATGGATTATCCCTCTTGGATGGCTTTGAATTATGTGGTAGAACAATCATAATCAAGTCTGTCTTTGGAAAAAAAGAGTACAAGTTCTGGAGTCAAGAAAATGCAAAATAATTTGCCTGTATCTTATGCCCTCATAAATGGCAGTGACTCTTAATGTTTCTCTGGCTCTATATTATGTGATCGAAAGACATGTTCATCAAACACGTCATCGACACATAAACAGCGAATGCACTAATCTCCAAATGGCCACGTCAGCGAATTTTTTCCCAGGGGAAAAAACACTTGTCCGTCATCGGGGATTTGCCCTTTTTTCCCCACTGTAGTATGATCTCAGAGTTGATATATTTAGTTAGGGAGGATGTGGGGGCACAGCCCCCCACTTTGCAGGGTTTGAAAGTTTCTTTTGTTTTTCTTTGGCCAAGCAATTTTTCCCCTGGGAAAACATTTCCTGAAGTAGCCATTTGGAGATCAGTGCGTTTGCTGTTTATGTGTCGATGAAAATGTGTTTGATGATCACGTCTTTCGATCACATAATATAGACCCAGTTTCTCTTCCTAGCAGTCTAGGGAGTTGTAAATCATTAAGGCTGGAACTGGACTGATTTGAAGCTAGTACTTACTTGGCCATATATTTATTTATTTACATATGTTAACCAGGAAAGTCTAGCTGGAAAGTAACAAGGAATAAAGGAATAACACAAATAAGTCATACTGCTTCCATAATCCTGAATAAAAAAGTCTAAATGCCTCTTCTAAAATAAATTTTATTTTGTAAAATTTTGGTACACCTTAGAATGAACATACAATTTTTACATATGTATATTACATATTAGCTGATCATTATGCACAATATATAATGCATATTACTGTTCTAAATACTTAATATAAGTTATATAATGCTACAGGAGACTACTGCATGTCTATTTATGTTCTACTTTTCCATGAAATTACTGCATAACTCTATTCTTGATTATGTCTGTGTATGCTCACAGCTTACACCTTTGTATTTTGCTTTCTACAGACTCTGGTCATGTCTGAACAAAGCACTTGCCTAGTTAACAAATGGTAAATATAAATAAATCAATTAAAACCACTCCAACCTGTAGGCTAACGAGTCAGAATCTTGATGAGGATGAAACCTTATATTTTGTTTCAAAATACACACTGTTTGCAGAAAGGTTGGAAAGATTAGTAAGGTATTATTGGAAATTTATAAAAAGGGAAAAACCCTTTTTGAAAAATATAAAATTAAGTTTTTCCTATAAAAAAGGAAGAAGCATCAAGGATATGCTGGTACATGGAGGGTTTAAAAGGCCTGTAGTTAAAAATAATTTAGTTATTTTTTAAAGGAACTTCCCCATGTGGCAGCTGTACAGCTTGCCAGTATGTAGTTAGACCTTTCCCAGTAATCAATGGAAAAAATTTCCAAGAGCAAGGCCATTTTACTTGTAACAGTGAAGGAGTAATATATGGGTTAAAATGTCCTTGCGAGAAATATTATATAGGGGAAAGTAAAAGGAGCTTTGCCACAAGACTTAAAGAACATGTAAGAGATATAAAGAAAAACAAACAATTCAGTCCAATGGCGGAGCATTTTTATGATTGTCACAATGAGGATCCAACTGGTCTACAGCCCACAGTGTTAGAACAATTTAGAAATGAGTATCTTACACCAGAAAGCATTAAGTTTAATCTATGGAAAAAGTGGAAAAAGGAGTCTATTTTTATTTTAAAGTATGACACACTTTGTCCTAAGGGTCTTAATAAGGAGTGCAACTGGAAATGTTTTTTTTATGATTTGACTTTAAGATCTTAATTGGATGGGTGTATTTTTATGTATAAGAAAGGAATCTTATGGTAAGGAATGATATACTCTGTAAAGTCTAATGGTAGCCGAGGCGCTAGAGGATTTAATGGAAGCTTTAATGTAAATCTTTTCTGTTTTAAAAAAAAATAACTGTGATTACTATCAAGATTCTGACTCGCTGGCCTACAGGTTGAAGTGTTTTTTATTGATTCAGCATATTGTCAGTGGTTTTGCATAAATAAATCAATTATTTATATATATATATATATATATATATATATATATATATATATATATATATATATGTGTGTGTGTGTGTGTGTGTATGTGTGTGTGTGTGTGTGTGTGTGTGTGTGTGTGTGTGTGTGTGTGTGTGTGTGTGTGTGTGTGTGTGTGTACACATACACACACACACACACACACACACACGCACACACACACACACACACACACACACACACACACACACACACACGAGTTTACTTTGGTAGAAAATTATGAATAGGTATATTTTATACATATTGTAGTGTGTTTTAAACTATTTTAGGGATTATGATTTGAATATTCATTCTTTTAATAAAATTGATATATATTTTTAAAAGCAAATGTTATACACTGTCTAGAATCTTCACAAGGTCATGAATATTCATGAATTTTATGATAATTAGCTTTTTAACTTTTTGTCTAATTTTATTGGCTAACTTGAATTTTAGTAGGGTATAAAATCATTATTGTAGTTGTCCATCCACATCTGATGAAGCCTACTTGGTAGAAACGAAAACGCTGGTGTTTTAATGTGTATGCATTAATGTAAGTGTTATTTTATATTTAAATGGCTTCAGCTGGATCTGTGTTGCTGATGTTATCTTTCCTGAGTACCTTGGACTTGGTTTTAGTGAAATTTTGGTGCTTTTGCCATTTTTTGTGGATTATGTCTAATTTGAAATGTTTGTAGGCTAATGGTATGCATTGTAAAGAGAGTTAGTTTAGCTGTGGTGGATGTTTACAGTGATATTCAGGTAAACTGCAGGTAGACCTTTGTAAAGTGAAAATAAAAGAATACAAAGGTCAGCTTAGATGAATATTAGTAGGATAAGAAGTTAATTACGGAGGACAAAAAGAGGGAGCTTAAAAGAGGGGAGGAGGAGAGTATAGAAGAGTTTAGGGAGTGGAAGGTGGTGTAGGGGGGGGGCAAAGTGGATTGGAAACAGCATAGAGGAGAGAGGGGAGCTTGTAAGTAGTAGCCAAGGTGGTTTTTGTGGTTGAGCTCATGAAGTTTTTTTGGCAGTATAGCATTCCTAGTTTGCAGTGACTTTTTTATTACATTTTGAATATGTAGATCAAAAGAAAGCTTATTGTCTATGGTTACTCCTAGTAGTTTGGCTTAGGAGACAACTTCTAGTTGGATTTTGTTAAGAGAAAAGACCTTAAATTCAGTTGAGGGATTTTTGGGTATGAAAAGAAGGAGCTTAGTTTTATTTGGGTTCAGGAGGAGCTGGGCATTGTTTAGCCAGGTCTCTATGGAAGTGAAGGAGGTCTGTGTTAGTTGCTGGGGATATTTTATGTTATTGGAGGAGAACATGATGGTCAAATCATCAGCGGATTGTATCAGGCAGCTTTGGTGAGAGGCTAAGTGTAGGTTGTTAATAAAGATGTTAAAGAGTAATGGTCCGAGAATGGACCCTTGAGGAACTCCAGTGTTGTTAGGTAGAAAGTTAGAGAGGGTTCCCTGCCATTTTACATACTGTTGTCTGCCTGTTAAGTAATTGTTGAACCATAGTTGGGCAGAAGAGGAAAGGGTTAGGGTAGAGAGTTGTTGTAGTAGGTTTGGGTGGGAAACAGTGTTGAAGGCCTTGGATAGATCAAACAATATTACAGATGTTAGTAGTCCAGCATCCCTGGCTTTGTTGACTGTACCTGTAAAGGAGAGTAATACACTGGTTGTACTATGAGAAGGTCTGAAGCCATGCTGTGTTGGGGTGAGTAGATTATTTTTTAGGATGTGATTAAGTAGCTGTTAATGTATGCATTTTTCTAATAGTTTGGATAGGGGAGACAGTATAGTGATGGGGTAATAAATGGAGATCTCAAAGCACTTACCGCCTTTGTGCAGGGGGTTATTATGGATTTTTTCCAGATGGAGGGGATGTGCGATTCTGAGATGGGTTGGTTGATAAGTATACTGATAGGATAAGCTATAGCATTGACAGCTATTTTTAAGTACTCTGATGGGAGTTTGTCAGCAGATGGAGAACAAGGTTTTAGTTTGAGGAGTAACCTATGGATAACTTGAGTGGGAACAGTCTGAAGAGTAAGGAGGGGAAGATGCTGGTGAGTTGCTGGTATGACCTATGGGCAATGAGAAGATGAGGAGGAGTACTGTGTTTTAGTTTGGCAAGGGCTGGGGTTGTGTAGAGAATGAGTGATTGTAGGCTGGGTGGAGGGATTGAGTAAATTAGCAAACTGAGCATGCTCTCTATGAAATGTGTATTGAAAGCTTCTGCTATTTGGGATGGGGTTTTATCAGTGACAGGGGATGGGTTTTCTCTTTGGTCCCAGGGGTAAGGAGCTGAGATATGGTATGCCAGAATGTTTTTGGGTTGTTTTTGTGGGAGGTAAACTGTTGGGAGAAATAGAGCTTCTTATCTTTATTTATCAATTTCTTTGCTTGGTTGTGTAGCTGTCTATAGTTTTGGAAGTTAGAGTCATTTTTGGGTTTTTTTGCCATTCTTGCCAGGCTTTGTTTCTTGTTACAAGAAGGTTTTTGGCACTTTTGGTTAGCCAAGGAGCATGATTATTTCTTACTCTCTTGGAGCGGAGGTGGGCTAATTTGTTAAGCGTGTCTAGGAATATTTTGTTGAAGTGGCAGGCAGCTTCTTCCAAAGGTAGGAATTTAGTGTGGACCAATTTATAGATTTTAGTATTGAGTTAAATTGGTGTTGGTCAAATTTAGACAAATTTCGCAAGGTTTTACAGATGTGGTTTCTGGCAGTATGGGTTATGGTCCTGTTGGTATAGGTGGGTAGGTAGTCACTTAAGTTATTTGGTAGGGTTCTGGAGTTGGTGTATTTGTGGGGATCTGACACTAAGATCCGATCAAGTGTGGTTCCTTGGGCTTTATTTTTTGAGATTCTGGTTGGAGCAGAGATGAGCTGAGTAAAACCATATAGGTTTATGCTATTGGTGGTGTTGTTGGAGTTTAGATCTTGCCAAATCATATTGGTACCCCCAGTGGCGGCTGGTGACTTCAAATCACAGGGGGGCTGCAGGAGACAGCTGAATGGGTGGGGTCAAGGGGAAGGGGTGTGGTCAACCATAAAGGGGAGGAGCTATGCACAAAACCACAAAAAAATAACTTTAATTAAATACGCTGCCCTGGGTGGCAAACCATCATTATGAAAGTCCAATCAAGACAAAAATAAGTGTAGAAGAATAAAAATATTTCAATGCATTGGCTGCATGACAGCTTACTTAATATCTAGATGGAAACAAAAGGTTGTGAGGCATGAAAAATAAATTACTTTTGAAATACATTACTGGAATGCCAGTCAAAATCAAGTATAAGAAAAACCAGAAGCACTCATCTCAAACCACTTCTCCTTGCACTGCAGTTCTAATTATAATATATTCAGCTTTATTAAAGTACCAAGTAACATGCTGAAAGTAGAAATCTATGTGATGCCCCCACTTGTAAAAATGTTTCTTATCCAAAAAAGAACTGCTGCCTGACAACTTGTTTCATGGGGAAAACATGATAAAAGTAATAAATGAAAAGCAAACAAGAAACAAGCTCAAGATACATTGCTTAAAGGATTACTGTACAGGTTATGGACCACACATGATTGGCATTCTGTTTAGTTTACGGGTAAGGTCTGTAGAGATGACTGGAAGTCTCCAACAAGTGTAATGAGCTTTTTAAAATAATGGAATCCTGTCCTTTAATACCCAAGGCTTATACATTATCTAGTCAAGTATTCTCTGCATGGCAACAACAGAAAGGCTTTCAATGTTGGCAATTCTTTAACAGTATGCTTATTAAAGCTTACTTGCATCTTACGATGTCAGACAAGCTTACCTTATGGTCATTAAAGCATTGCTACTTAAACACAGAGCAACAGGCACTTTGAGTAATAAGCATAAATCAACAGTACAAAAATATGACAGAAACCAGACCATTCTGCAAAATCAAGGACAGATGAAAAGCCACTGTAGTACTTATGCAGTGTGTCCTCCCCATCCAAGGTAGATACAACTACTCCTTGCCTTGCTTGGACACATCCAGAGTCACTACATGGGGGAGTGGGGTGCAACAAGCATGTCACAATTTGAAATCTCTCTGGCTGACTGTGATGGCCCTGACACATTTGTCATACCTCTCAACCTCAAGAGCAAGAAATCTGGACAAAGCCATACACAGAAGTGGGACAAAAGCCCAACAATAAGGACAATTTTTAAATATTGCTCTAATAAACTTAGATAATAGAATAGGTCGTGCATTAGTATGAATTTTCTGAAGGGTATAAAATCTGAAACTCAAATGTCTGTCATTTTCTAACTTCAGTCTTTAGTGATTTGTCACTAATTTGCCAAAAAACACAATTTTATGAAAAATGGACCAAAAATGTGATGCAAAAATATAAAATAGACACACAATACAGCTGCTACCTGTCAAAGAAGGGACACTTTAATATTAGTACTGCTACCTTGAACAGCTGACAAAATAAAAGAATCTACATGCAGTTCAAGTAATCTATAACTTTGATTATTACAGTTATTTCTTAATTGTAAACCCTCCATGTTTTCTTCCAAAATTGCTATTTTATGGAGGGATTATTAGGGAAGAGCAACATTTTGAGCCAAAAATTGGGGACAGTTGAGAGGTTGGCTATGCCTAATTCTATAAAGCAATTTATTTGCATGTACCTCTCAACCTGTTAATGCAGTAAATCTGAACAAGGCCAAATATATTGGGGGCACATATAAACAGTACTAAAAATTGCTCTTGTATAAATTGAGACAGTTGATAGAACAGCTCTTAATTTTAACATGCATTTTTCTGAAGGTTATGAAGTCTGAAACTTATTATTCAGTGACTTCTGGCAAATCATTTAGGAATTAAAACTACAAATTTTATGAACAACAAACCAAAAATAAGAAGCAAAAATCGATTCATTCTTTGAAAATCTGGACAGTTGGGAGGTATAGTTCAGCTGGGCCTGTGAGTTTGCTGCCCTTCCCCCCCTGACAAAATAATGGTTGAATGGAGCCTCTGCAGCCATTCCAATGAACCATTACTTGGCTATTTCACTCCATTTACCATAAACACTAATGTGCATACTGCTTTACTTCTATGATGAGTTGGACTTCATTTGAAAGTTTTATTTTGTATTTTACAGCACAAACACTAAGTCATCTGTTAAACAAAGCAATGCAGTCTCACAATGAAAACTTAGCATTAAAACTTCTCTGCCCTTGAAACTCACATTCATTGAAACAGCATTGAAACCCACATTCAAAGAAAATACATTTTGCCAGTGGCAGATAAAGATTAATTTTGGGCTCTTTTCGAATCATAGGCCCCTTGCATATGAAACATACATGTGCTCTTTGACACACCTTCCTCATTGTACTAAAATTATATTCCTTGTACAATACAGTACACTTGTTAGAGGGTGTTTTAAATTTGTTTTGAGCATTTTTCCAGTAAGCAATGAAACAAACCATATGCACCCATAATGGCAAAACTGCCCAGTTGAGAACATTTATCATAAAAAAGTCTACTCAGACTTCCACAGTCCACCATTATTAGTAAATATACACAATTCTACAGTCCACCATTATTAGTAAATATGCACAATTCCACAGTCCACCATTATTAGTAAATATGCACAATTCTACAGTCCACCATTATCAGTAAATATGCACAATTCTACAGTCCACCTTTATCAGTAAATATGCACAATTCTACAGTCCATTATCAGTAAATATGCACAATCTCTGAAGTAAGTCATCTAAATAATTCCACATTAAAGAAATCTGTAACTAATGAAGCGGTTGCTGCTAGCAATCACCTTTATATTTCATGGTTTCATCGAAAAATAAAGTGTCTGTTGCCCCTCAGGAATAAATTGCCTATATTACATTAAAAAAATGATAAGCTAGTAATAATATTGCAAGAAGAAATGGATGGCAAACTGATAACGAACTCATAGTATCTTCACCAAGGAGAACATTCTGAGTAAGGCAGCATCCACCCCTTGTGGGAGTAGAACCCACAGCCTTCTGCATCAAAAGCAAGTACACAACCTGTTGTGCTATAGTATTAACTAGGCAAAGCACTAAACTTCTATTCCCCTGCAGCTCTCAGCTCCTTGTAAAATATACTCAATACTCAACTGCATCTCAACTTCGCAGCTCAAGAAAACTGGAAAAAGCCAAAATGTATTGTGGGGGGGGGGGGTCAAAAGCCCAAAAAACAGGGACACATTAAACATTGCTTGTATAATCTTGGAAAGTTGCTAGAATAAAATGTTGTGTTGCCACCATATATTTTACTGCCAAGGTCCCTGAGCAAAAAACAGTCAGAGTAACATACCACTACGCCACATCAGCTGCTTTGTAAATAGAGGAAGACTGAAACTTAAATGGCTATCATTTAGTGAATTCAGTTCTCACCATAGCTGTCACACCTCTTAGTACAAAAGACCTGGGCAAACCCAGTAATGAGGGAATACAGCCCTCAAACATATTCAGTGAATTCAGTTCTTGCCATAGCTGTCAACCTTAGCACAAAAACCTGGATGAAGCCAATAATGGGGGAATACAGTCCCAAAAACAGGGACAAATTTAAAATATTCATCTTATAAACTTAGAAAATTGGTAGAAAAAAAGGTTGTGCTACTATGTAGTCTGAAGAACATGAAGTTTGAAATTCAAATGCCGGTCAATTTTACTGCGGACAGAACAAAAACAATTTTCAGCAGAGACGCAGGGATTAATACTGCAGACACGTCTTTGTAAAATGGCAGGGCACCAGAGCAAATCCACACAAACACAGGGAGGAGATGCAGACAGAAGCCACCCCAACCAAGAATCAAACCAGAAAACCTATAGCTGTGAGACAACAATACTACCACTGCACCATCAATTATGCAAGGAATTAAACATTCAGAAACCTGAAGTCTGAAATTCAAATGCCTGTCAATTTTACTGCGGACAGAACAAAAACAATTTTCAGCAGAGACGCAGGGATTAAAACTGCAGACACATCTTTGTAAAATGGCAGGGCACCAGAGCAAATCCACACAAACACAGGGAGGAGATGCAGACTCCACACAGAAGTCACCCCAACCAAGAATCAAACCAGAAAACCTATAGCTGTGAGGCAACAATACTACCGGAGCAGAGTGTACCACTGTGCACCTCACTGATCAGATACATCATTGTATACATTGCTGCATTTTGTAACCAAAAACAAACCATCTAAAACAACTTGAAAAAGTCCAGTGGTTCTTCACAAATAAAATCAGAATACTGTGGAACTTGAACTATTCAGAAAAACTTCAGGAACTATTACTATACTCCATATGCTACAGATTATTCACAGCTGAACTCTGCCTGGTGTATAAAGCAATGTCTGATTTACTTCCATTTGGAAGTATAGACTGGAATTCACTGCCACAGAAGGTATCACCATACTGGGCCAGTTCAGGCTAAAAATAATCTTAAGTATCAGCAACAGACGAAGTGACAGATACATTCCAAAATTATAAAATAAGTTTTCACTTCAGATCAAATGTTAGGCATTAACTTCTTTCAGACCCAATCTTGATATATATCATAAGCAGAACATATCAATATGGGATTACAGCAATTAAGCTTCTTAAAGTCCAATAGGTCATAAGCTTGACAACTGATAAATAACTACTCACCTGTTGTCAACCTGATTCCAATCCACTGATTCTGATTCAAGCAGCAATAAATCCACCAGACCACGACAGACTGACTAGTCTAAAATTTTGTTTTGTCTTGAGCCAAAAAAAATCAAAAAAAAAATGTTTTAAGTTTTCTAAAACTAATTAAACAACACGGAAAAAAAAGATCACTGGTCCATCCCACGCCGAAAACCGACTGACTGATTCTCGCTTTTTTCCCAGGACATAAAGCCCGGGAAGAGAACGACAACCAGTCAGTAGCATTTGCCCAGCAAGCACGTCATGACGTGCCTGCGGACGTCGCAGTCCGAGCCCCTTCCATATCTATGCGGTTTGTGAGTCAACCGCATAGATTTCTGGGAAGTTCTGGGCATCAGAATGATGCCTCCTTTGCTTCTCCGGGCTGCAATAAAAACATTGCAGCAACCCAGCAAGAGTTTAGAAAAAAAAAAAAAAAACGCTCTTGCGATTGAAGCGCACAATGCGCATGCGCGTAATTCCGAGTCGCGGACTCGAAATTTAAGTGTTTAAACTGTACAAAAACAGATTTTTCTTTTTTTTTTTCACATAAAAAAACTACATAAACTACTCAGCTGTCTAGCTGAGGGGGCTGCAGTCCGGCAGCCCGATGCCACGAGCCGCCCCTGGGTACCCCCCATGATGATGGTTTCATTGGATATGTTTTGGGAGATCCAGAATAGGATGTTTAATATGGGGACTACTGGATTTCAGCAGTAGAAAAAGAGACCCACAGTGGAAGAAACAATGTTGCACGTCATGAGGCAACTGAACAACATAAGACTGCTATTCTTCAAGCTAAATCCACTCACCTGATGACAAAGTGGGCAAGGAACGCAAACCTTGAGGGACCAGAACTTAGGATCATTGCAGCAGAAGCCTCTGAGGTTTTCCATGCTGTTAAGCACAATATTTCCTATAACAGCTTGGACTGTGCAGTAAAGTTGGCCAGTCAGTTGTACAGTGACTTGGACACTGCAAAGAAACTATCTTGTGGCAGAACCAAGGCTGAAGCCATAGTCGAAAATGTTTTGGGACCGCACTCATTGGAATGCCTCCTGCATGACCTTCAAAAACCAGGCACTTCATTTGCAATTTCATCAGATGCTTCCAACAAGGGGAACATAAAATTATTTCTCCTTGTTGTGAGGTATTTTTCTAAAGAAGAAGGGGTGGTGAATGGCCTTTTGGACTTCTGTGAAGACCCTGATGAATTGGCACAGGCTATTTCACAGCAAATTTCCAACATTATGGAAAGGCACACCTTGCCCTGGAACAGCATTTCAGCTTATGGGGCTGATAATGCCAGTGTGACCTATGGGAAGAAATCTGGTGTGTATAACAGATTAAAAGAAAAGTGCCCATCACTCCAGAAGGCTAACTGTGTTGCCCATATCATTCACAATGCAGCCAAAAAAGCTGCAGCACAACTACCGTACTACATGGAAGCATTTGTAATGAAACTTTTCAGCCACTTCTCAGGTTCAGCCACAAGGACCAGAGACTTGAAAGACGTCTTTGAGTTTTGTGGCATGGAATTTGAGACTCTGTTAAGACATGTGCCAACAAGGTGTCTGTCACTACTCCCAGCCATTGAAAGAGTAGTGAAAAATCTCCCAGTGCTCCAGTCCTATTTCCTCTCTCAGGGAGAAGAGGAGACCCCCCGGCAGATATGGCAGTACTTTTCGGCTAATGAACATGGTGAGAATGAATTGCCTATGCTGCCCCAGTACTATTTGCACTTTCTCTGTGCTGTTCTTGTTGATTTTAATGAACATATAAGTACATTAGAAATATCAGCACTTACTGCCATGGAAACTTTTTGTGTAATGGTCTCTGAAGCAAAAACTGCAGGCAAGAGCTGAAGGTGCTTTCTTTGGAGGGAAACATAAGGCACTTATGAGCACATTAGACAGCACTTCTGCTAACAAACTGAAAAGAGACTTCATTGTGTTCTTGGAGACAGCAGTGAAATACCTGGAACAGTGGTTTGATTATACTGAAAGCAACTACTTGTTTACACTATCTAAATTATCTCTAAATGAGCCCTTTGCCTTCAGTGACTTGCTTAATGTGACCACTGCCCTGAGTCTGCAGGATGTAGATGAAGATTATCTTTTTAGGGACTACTTGGCAATTAGGCCCTCTCTCGAACAGTTATGTAACACAAGCTTGACCCCAGGAGAGAAGTGGCTGAAGCTTTTCAAAGAAGGGCCTGAACTGACTGCACTATATCCGGTAATTACTAGGGTTTTATCTATACCGACCTCAAACGCATTTGCAGAAAGAGTTTTTTCTTTGGTGAAAGGTAAATGGACAGATGTGCGAAACCGATGTAGTCTGGACTTGTTAAAAGCTGAACTAATGATGAGTGTAAATTACCGGATGAAATGTTGTGACTTTTACTCAAATATTGTTTCAAATTGGGCCCTTCTTCAAGCCATAAAATCAAATTCAAAATACACTTTAAAAAAAAAAAAGTGATTTAGTGTACTAGTGTGCAGTATAAAGTACTAGGGTGCAGTTTGTAATTTTGTGTTTTTCTTTGTTTAGCATTAATTTTCTAGGGTGCAGTATGTAGTACTAGGGTATGTAGTTTTGTGTTTTTTCTTTGCTTTAGCTTTAATTGACAATAAAAAGTCTTAATTTTATACTTGGCTTGTATGTGGTATGTAGATTTTTTTAAGTTTTCTTTCTGAATAGTAATGGTTGGTTTATGATTTTTTTTACTTTTTAAATAAACAAGTGTCTGTTTAATGAGTAGTGTGTTTTTTATTCCTTTAAAGTTTATTTACTGTTACAACTGATTAATGTGTGTGTTTGCAGTAATAGTTCACTTCATTTAAGTGGTTTGAGTTTTCAGTATGCTGTAATGTCACAATGTTGTATCCATAACTAATACTGCATCTCCTTTAACAACTCTGGTGATGTCGAGGTGGGGGTGTGGTCAGTGACATGTTGGCCACACCCCTATCCTATTGACCACACCCCCATGTCCCACTTTGCCCTTGTTAAAAGGTGGCAACCCTATTAGTCATATGGAAGTAGTAGTGAGAGTATTATGATAATTAAAGCTACACCTCCCCCTTTCTTATGTGTTCAGTATGCTCTAATTATGTGGTAGCCTGGGGAGAGTAGTTCAGTATCTTTTATATGTGGCTTGAGACATGTTTCAGTGAGTGCAAGTATGTCAGGGGAATGCTGGGTAAGCCATGTGTGGAGTTCTGTAGTTTTTTTGCAGATGCTACATAGCTTAAGAGGGATTTAGAGAAGATTTTTAGAGAAAGAAGCTTTGGAAGAGGGGGGGTTAGAGGATGGACCTGGATTGGGATGGATATAACCACATTGGGCCAAATAGGAGATCTTTTTATGGTGGTTGAGGAGGGTTGTTATATTTGAACACTTTAATTTTGTAATAGATTGGGGTGTAGTTTTAGATGAGTCGTGGAATTCTGACTTTGGCATTTAATATTATGCTGGGATTGTATAGAGTGGATACTATGTTTGAGTAGGAATCTGTTTTTGTTTCTAGGGAAGTATTGGATGTGGAGGACTTTTCTATTAAAGGGAGGTTCTGGGGGGTTCAATGCTGTGATATATAAAAAAAACAGAGAGTTCGGCAAGTGAGGGGCAGTGTGCTACAGTTATAGTGAGACATGCTAGAGAGTCTAAAAGGGTGGTAGGGAAAGTAATGAGTAAGTTATATGGGTCAGGTGGGTGTATGAGTGTAGGGTGATGATGTGTGGATTGAAGGTCTATTAGAATTAGCTGTAGGATAAGTAATAGGTAATTTGTGTGGTAGAGGGTAAATGGAAAAAACTGATTGGACAGGGGTTATTGGCAAGGAGTGATTGTTTGCAGGAGGTGTAGGAGGAGGGGTTAGTGCTGTTATAAAAGTAATTGATGTAGGGGTGTGTGGGGATAGGGGAAGGGTAGGGGAGCGGAGAGAGCCTAAGCATAGTGAGGGCAAATGGAGTGAGGATACACTGGTCAGAGCAGGTTTCAAGAGAAACAATCAGTAGTTGCAGATCAGTCAAGGCAAGTGGTTTCACCAGTAAGGTAAATGAAGAGGAAGAGAAAAGTGGAGACCAGAGCTAGCAAATTAAAAAAAGCAGAGAAGAGCCAAAGGAGAGGGAGAAGAAACACAAAATATGGGGGGGGGGGGGGTTGCTAAGAAGAGCAGATATGAAAAGGTTAGGTTAGGCAGAGTAGTTAATGGGGTGTTAAGGTATGTTTAAGAGGAATCAAAAAAGAAGATAACAGTGGTACACAGACTACAAGAAACATGGTAGGAAGGCCAGGGTTTAAATTAAACAAAGAAAAGGTCAAATAGAGGTGGACAGTGCAGAGGGGGGCAGTGGATCTGTTAAATTAAGGCTAGCTAAGGTTTTAGAGTTTACTTAGTATACAGGCTTAATAGCCAGGAAGGACAGCAGAATGTATAAGCGGTGGATGTTGGCGAGTTCTGCTGGTGAGCAGGGAGCCATTTGAGGATTACAAAGATTACAGTTAGGAGATAAAAGAAGACATACATTAATTTCTAAGGCAGTTGAGCTGGTAAACCCTACAGTCCAAAGGCTGGTCAAGGATGATGGGTCCAGTATATATTGTAGTTCCCAGGGTCTTAGAGTACAGTACTATGCAGAGGGTAGATGCCCAGGCTGTATGCAAGGAGCTAATATCTAGGGAAAAAGAAAAGAGGAGAGAGGGAGAGGTTAAGTGAAGGGGTAAAATTAAATAGGATGACTAAGTATATTACCTTGGATATTGCAGTATTATGGTCTGGAAGGAGTTGAAGTTAGATGAAGGCAATTAAATATTAAAAGGGGCTACAGTTAGATATGAGCAAAACATTTACAGACCTAGATGCAGTGCAACTGGCTAGATTCTGTAGGAGTTGTCCAAATATCAATATACTAACATACTGGGACAGCTAATATAGAGCAACTGTGTAAGGTAGAGAGTACAATTACTAGGTTGGTGCACAATATGGAGCAAATTCACAGAGCAATTTCAGAGGATATCATAACATTCAGCAATGGTAACACATTACAATTGTACATATTGTTGTACCTGTGCAGTCAATTTAAAGCAGTGCGGATATGCGGTTAAGTGAATAAACAATAGAGGCACCAGAGTTATAAACAGCAATAATAGTAGCTAAGACATCAGAAACATAAATGTTAGCCATATTTAATAAAAAATCAACAACACAAACAAAAAACAACACACAACACTATACAAGTATAGTTATGAACTGCAATTTTTTTTCACCATAGCATATTTTTCAATATTTCTTTATTAGCCGATTGCAAGTAAATGCTGACTTCTTTTCTAGGAACAAGTGGAAATTTAATAACCGAATTTAACATCTATAACTTAATAACTAATGAAGGGCTAATGCCAACTTGAAAGCTCGAGTAACTGCAAAACCTATATTGGTTCAATAATAGGTATAACATCACATCTGTGTTCCAGTGTCTTTGTATGAGCTCCAGCAATAGCTCATAAACTAAAAATATGTACCAACTTCTCCAAGACCAATACTATGCTTTTTGGAGCTGTAGAGAAAATTCACCAGGCATCTGTCACTTTTCCTATATTTGATATATACATCCATACCACAGAAACAACCTCCTCTTTCAAATACCTAGGATTATGACTTTCTTAACTCTGTAAACTTCCACTTCCAAATAGAGTGAATGCAAAAACAAATACCCTCCTCTTCTGGGCTAAAAATGCCCCCCCCCCTTTTCTATTTCAACCAGTCAAGGCACCCATCTGTTAAAATACGGCCTACCCATTTTTTCATCTGCCTCCAGAAAAAAAGTCACCATACTCCAGACAATTTCCAACAGCATCTGCTGATTCATTGCAAACACAACTTATGTGAACATAATGCTAGGAAAAAGCCAAAGGGTTACCCATAAAACAAAGACCTAACCTACTGTTAGGGTCCCAACTCAACAAACAACTCTATCTGCAGACATTTACTCCCTTTATAAACTTCATAGAAAAGCCTTCTCATGCAACTAGAGATATTACTCATAAGTCACGCCAGCTCTCATTACCACTAGAATCAAACTTCACAGCACTGCATATGTTTTCTCTTTTCAGGCACCTACTCTTTGGCAAGCACTCCCCATCGAACTAAAGGACATCATCACTTACTCCAAATTCAGAATGCAAGACAAAACGTGACTGTTCATCCACACCAAATGCTCCTTCTTCAGCAAAGAACACATCTAACACACTATCCCTCTCTCCTTTCAGTGTCTCTGCTTCCCTCACAGAATTAATAAGAACTGACACACTTTAGAAACTAATGTAAATATTATGCATTACACTGTGTTTGTTGCTTATTATAATGTACATGTACATTTTTTTCTATACAATTAATCTGAACTACTCTGTTATTGGTTACATTTCTACCTTTTTTGTTTGTAAAATGTTTTGTATTTCACACAGGCTGAGCTTGAAATTGGTCAGTATTGAACAGCATACTACCCTGGTTAAGTAAAATAAATAAATTACATGATCTGAGTTATACAGATTTACTGCTGTGTAGAACTGGAAATGCAGTTACTTTGGGTGCTAGCACTGAGGTAAATACGTTTGTTGCCCTTATTTCTGTGGAGATGATAGAAGTCCATGAATTGTGCCAGAGCTTATGATGAACACCTTCAAATTTTGAAAGGACTAGCAATGAAGGCCAGTAACTGCAGGGAAGCAATCTACATGGATAAGAAAGAGAGAAAAAGAGAGGGTCTTTCTTCCACAAGGAATTTCCCTGTTATTTAAACTGTCACATAGTGATCTTCTCTGCATCATTTTAAAATGGTATCCTGTTATTTTTGGCTCTCTCCAGCCTGTTCTGAAAGATCCTGCCTTGTGGGAATTTACACCTCAGAAGTCTATAAACCTTTATTCACAAGCACTGAAGACAGATGCTGTTTCAACACTTGTTTGATATCCTGCTGGGACTGCTTCCTGAAATGAGACAATATGCCTTCAAGCATTTCAAAAGACTGTCAGTAGTTTTACTGAGCATTCTTTATTCCTGGTGAGTGCTGCCTCTGATTTGTGCTGCAAGACTCTTGTGTTTAATTTTGTCACTTTTTATCTGCTATGGCATATCTCCACATTTTGCTGTTTACTTAACCTTCAATTTTCTACCTTTTACATAATCTTTTCCAATTTTGGGGATTTACTGTTTACATATAGCCATTCACTATTTGAACTGAGAGCTGCATTTTAACTATTCTGATTCGGGTATTTATAATACGTATTACTTACTTTTCTAAAATATATTTTGTTATATATTTTATATTATGGACAAAGCTGTTTGAAAGTCTAAATTGCTGACTACATATCTGTTGATAATGTTATAAGAAAGGTTTGAATTCTGAGAAAACTAGTTATCCACAGATTTTCATCTGACAGCTATTTACCCAGTTTCTTTATAGCAGTATATTGTCTTCTTGCTCATGGTTTGCCATATTCACTTTTCACAACTGGGTTTTTGACTTTTGTCCTACCAAGAAGAGTTTTAATTTTCCCATTTTGTGTATTAGCATTATATAACACTGAAAGTGTCCAAATGGCTATTTGTGAGTAAAGTGATCAGTGATTGCAACCACTCTTTAGTACTTGTTTTGTTCAATATTTACTGTGTGTGCATAGTTATTACTGCTATTAGCCCCCCCCCCCCAAAAAAAAAAAAAAATCTCTCAACCTATATCACTATATCACTGATAGCTGTGCCTTACATTTCTGGCCCAGTATAGCATTTATTTTCTACTGTCTACAGATGCAAGTTTTTAATTCTACTAGAGCCTGCTGCAACTCCACTGAAACTGTACTATTTTAACTAACAATGTTTATGTAATGAATTGGAATAGCTTGTCAAGCACTCCCTCACTTCCTTCTTTGGTATATATTTACTCTCTGGTACCGTTTTTACAGTATCAATCTGATAGCATTGTGTCACTGACCAGCTGTGTTTTAACACTAATAAGCATTACCATTTCTTCTCCATTTTGTGGCTACCTTTTCTATTTACATAACCTGTCTCATTCCTAAATAAATAAAGATAACATTAACTTTTTTTCATTACTCCTAATCAGCAAACACCTCTCCTGCACCATTTTAATTCTCCTTTTTCTGTTAAACCCACTTGATTGATACCTAGCGGAAAGGTATCATATCACTTTTTATAAATAATCCCATATTGCCTGTTCCATAAAGTACTCACATTTTTGATTCTGCTGAGAGGATGTAGCTGTCCGATTGTTTCCGGAAAACAGAAAGAACTCAGTATGAATGGTAACAGCACCCCAAAACAGAAAATATGCATCTTCTGGGTATTTGTGTATCTATTAATGTATAACTAATGAAATTAATATATTCATTTACTATTTCTTAATTGATGGACTGATCAGCGTGACCTTTTTCAGCCACAGCCTGTGCTCAAACAAGCACAAAGACAATAGTATATAGCAAAATAAAGAATATACAATGTGATATGAGTCGGCAACTCAATGTATATATTGCAAGAAAACAACAATAAGCTGTATATTACAAAACAAAGTAAAAAGAGATTATACCTCTTTGTGATGCCCGAGCCCTGGCCCAGCAATCAAGGAGCCCCAATCCTCACCAGTAACACCAGTGAGGGGCATCTCACATAGGAGAAAAGGATAGCAAATACAGACAGTAAAGTGCAATTTTCTTTAAGAGCATACAGAGATCACAGTCAGTCCAGGGATGGTCGCTCCCTTGCTCTCCAGGTCCCCAATAAGACTCCCCACTGGCATAGCTATAGGGTCCAGATCTCAGCCTAGTGGGCAAGCTAAAACCTACAGCACCCTCTCTGTCTAGCCAGTGCTTCATGTCCCTGCCCTAGTAGCTGAAACACACACACACACACACACACACACACACACACACACACACACACACACACACACACACACACACACACACACACACACACACACACACACACACACACACACACACACACACACACACACACACACACACACACACACACACACTTTGAGAAGAGTTTATGCAACCATACAGACACTCCTGGGAAAGGCTGGCACAGCTTCTCCAGCTGTGCCCCTTTTTCCCAGACTATATGGTAGTACCAGTAGAAACAACAAATACCCCTTCTTCCACATAATAATAGAACAACTCTGGCCCCAACAAAAATATTCACCGACTGTGAAATGAAACAAGCAGATGAATAAAATCTCTTTATTTCTGTCTAGTGCTTCGGTGTTTCCACCTTCAAGGAATATCAAACATGCAAAATGCATGTTCTTATATAGAACTTCTGATTGAAGATACACACCCCTTAATTACAAAATTATATAATTATTTAATAAAATCCCATCTTAATGTAAACATTTCTAATTCAGCTCATTATTAAGCCCTGTGGGTGTCATAGTTTTATACTTTAAAATAAAAATGCTTTCTTTATACAACAACTTTTGTTTCAACACACTTTCATCATCACATAAACGTTTCACACTTTCTAAAACAGTGCCTTTTAACAAAGACACATCACCATTATGAAATGTATTAAAATGTGAAGCAATTATTTTGTTCTCTCTCTTATTTTTCACATCCCTAACATGTTCCATTAACCTAATACGGAATTCTCTCTTAGTCTCCCCTGTGTAATAAAGTTCACATGGGCATTTAAGTGCATATATTACCCCTTTACTTCTGCATGTATAAACCTCCCTCAGCTCAAATTTTAGTCCATTTATTCTATTAAATGTTTTAGCAATATATGTGCAAATACTGCATCTATTGTAACTCATTGTTCCCAAATTCACCACCATCTTAGGTATGTCTATCTTAGGCATTTGAAACTTCCCACATACTACCATATATTTTAAGTTCCTACCCCTTTTATATGAAAAAAGTGGTTTATTCGGAAGAATACTTGCTAGAACCCTAGCCTCTAACAAATATTTCCAATAATACTCTATTATAGTTTTAACGTCCTCACTTTTCACATTATACACTGAAACATGATAAATTTCATCTCTCCCCTCCTGTCTATTCTCATGAATTCTTATAGTAAGAAGCATATTCCTTCCTCTGCATAAAAAATCATCCTTCTTCATGCCCTTTTCCTTATTTAATTTCACTAATGCTTGTTTCAAAATACTTGGTTCATAGCCCCTCTGTAGAAACATATTATTAGTTGTCTCCATTTCCTTCTCCAAGGTACTTACTTCACTACACAATCTAGACACATGAACCAACTCACCGTAGGGTAAAGCCTCTAACACATGAGGAGGGTGGCAACTTGAAGCATGTAAATACTGATTACCATCTACAAACTTTCTATGTATATTAGATGAAATATTCCCCTTTTCTGTACCTTCCAAAATAAGGTCCAAAAATACCACCTTATTACCCTTCTGGAGTCCGTCAAATGCCAGACCAAAAGGATTCCTATGTATATCTGACATAAATTTATCTACTTGTTCTATACCACCTTCACAAATAAAAATCAAATCATCAATGTAACGAAAATAAAATTGTACGTATCTTTATACAATCTAAATCAAATAAAAACTTCTTTTCAAAAAAGGACATAAAAAGGTTTGCATACATAGG
>NC_056737.1:1960913885-1960923885 GCF_019279795.1 Protopterus annectens
TTTAAACTTTCAGCTTTGCGAAGTATGGAATCATACAGTTAAATGTTGTTTTAGTCCCCCTAAAGAATCCTTTGTTGTGTCTAGCAAGCCTTAAGGATGTCTTCCATTTAGTAACCCATATGAAATAAATGCTGTTGGATTGTGGATTGTGAGACTCTTCTCTTATAGCAGAATGGAGGTCACAAAATAACTGTGTCACGACTGTGTCAGTTCCATCATATCCTAAAAAATGGTGGTTGGTCCAGTATTTCTTCTATGCATTTGTTTAACCTCTACAGTAAGTTTTTATCATTATTCAGTTCAAAATATGGGTACGGAATGGGGCAAAAGTCTCATCTGTTTCTCCTTCTATTCTGGCTATATTTTTTAGGCCTTGCTTACTGGTTTGTCAGCCACTATGCTTTTCAAAATTTTTGTTGCTTATGTGCAAATCTGCCAAGTTGGGAATTCTTTCTTCAATACAATAACATGACATAGAGGGTAAAGAAAGCCTTTTTATCCATAAACATATGTATAGGAGTTTACTTTCTGCCTCGTTAAAAGACAGCTTGTGCCACAAACTTTTTTTTTTTATTTTTCACTTTGTCCTCCCCGCGGTTGGGTGGGCATTCGAAAGACATGCGTAAATGGGCATGCCTTCATTGAATCAGTCTCCAGAGCCATGGACAAGGGTAAGGTGGTCCACACAGCCTATCTAGACCTTGCCAAGGCCTTTGACACCATCCCCCACTCTGGAATCATAGATAAACTTACTAAGTTGGGCATTAATCCCTATGTCACCCAATGGGTTGCTAAATGGCTTACTGATAGAACCCACACTGTAAAAGTAGCTGACTCCAAATCCAGCTCCAGACAAGTGACAAGTGGAGTACCTCAGGGTTCAGTCCTGGGGCCGCTCTTGTTTGGCATCTACTTCTCTGAAGTACAGGTCAACACTAAGGGACTCTGGCTAACAAAGTTTGCAGATGACTGCAAACTGGGAGCCATTATTGAATCCCAAATGATGTGGATACTCTACAAAAGGGCCTTACAGAAACAGATGCTTGGTGCCAGAGCCATGGGCTCAAGCTCAATGCCAAGAAATGTATTGTTATCCCCTTTGGGAAAAAACATGTATCCATGAATTACCATATAGGTGGCAGTACACTAAACGCAGAAAGTGTGATAAGAGACTTAGGGACACAGGTGGACAGTGGTCTCACCTTCGATAACCACATCGCCACAACAGTCAGGAAATCCTTCTATGTGGCACACCTCATCACGAAGGGCTTTTCATCCAGAAAAAAGGAGGTCATTGTCCCACTGAACTCATCCCTCATTAGACCCATTATAGAATACAATGCCCCATTTGGTATGTACCTCTGAAGACATCTGCAACAACTGGAAAGGCCTCAGAAATACCTCACTAAAAGAATCACAGGCCTAAAGCAGATGCCCTATGCTGACCACCTTAAAAAACTCCAGCTATACTCTGTCGCATATCGTCTACTCAGAGGCGATCTCTGCTTAACATACAAGGCCATGTCAAACCCAGAGCTGTTGGACATGCTACACTTAAAGAAATCCCAATCCCTCAGAGCTACACGCTCCAGGGATCTAAACCTTGTCATCACAATAAACAAAACATGCTGGAGGGATAGGTTCCTGACCCAGAGACTCCCCAGACTCTGGAATAGATTGCCCATACATGTCAAGCAGAGTGCCTCTTTGGACCTCTTCGAGAGGAACCTTGACAATTGGATGGGAGAAAGGAAATTCACCCCAGGGATCATTTCAGTCGCCCTGCTAGACAGGGGTCCAGGAAAGTAAATAATGTGGGAAGAAATAGCCAGGGAATTGTTATGGCTAGGCTTGTATAGGCCCTAGGGCTGATAGCCTAGTACCAACCTATGAACCTATGAACCTATAAGGTTGAACGTCGAGCTGGCACCTTGGCGTTCGTGAAAATCTACTGCCAATCATTAGTGGACTGAAGTTCCGCTGTGGCGACCCCTAACTGGGAAAAGTCAAAAGACAACAACAACAACTTTGATCACTTCCTTTATTTTTATTTCAGTAAATTGTGACTACTTCCATACTTGATGTAGAGAGTCATGTTTCTAAAAGGACTCCAGTCACTTAGTGGAATTAATGCTATGGTTCTCTCCCTATCTGTCTCCACACAGACATCCTTCATTACTTTAATGGAATCTTCTGATAAGGCTTAATATTGTGCACTATTGATTCCTCCTTTTCAGTTTCTGCACTGTCTTTTTTCATCAGTGTAACCACTGTTTTTTTCTGGTAAGAGACAGTACAAGTTTTCTGATAACACATGGGCTCAGTACTGCTCAATTATCACTGGTGTTTAAGGACATCCCTGATTCTGACTCATATTTTTGTTCTGTTCTCTTAATGCCTCCTAAAACTGGTGGCATTTGGGTGAAAGCTGGTGAATTACACTTAATAAACAATGGCAATAATAGGTTCATAGGTGATTGCTAGGGTAATGGCACAAGAGCCTTTACAAGCCTAGCCAATAATACCCAGGATATGACAATATTATATCTTAATTCCCCAGATATGGGATGGGGTAGTATCAGGGTAGTGGGTCTTTGGGTGTTGGAGACCTGAGTTATTTTACAAACTACCTTGTCCATAAGGGACATGGGCAGTACCTCAGGAGTGAATTTACAGTTCCCTATCCATTTATCTAAATTCTTTTTGAAGAGAGTGAGGGACGGGCTTTATTTTACGAAGACGGGAAGTTTATTCCATAGACAAGGTAGCCTTTGGGATGTAAATCTGTCTCTCCAGCAAGTTATGTTAGAGTCACAAATAAGGTTCAGGTCTATAGAATACATAAACCTCATATAATTTTTAACCAAAGAAAAATACACCACAGACTGCAACTAGACTCTTCCTTTAATAAACAAAATAACATTGAGTGCTTTCATCTCTCTCACAGGAGACTTCATCAGAATAAAAAACAATACAATAGTGCCATTTAAATAATTTAAAAACCCTGAGTATTGGCTAAAATTTCTCCAATCATTTCTCATTGTAAAATTACATGCAATCAGCCATTTTGTGCCCATTGCATGTTTACAAAATAAAAATCTAATAAAAAAAAATTAACATTTTTTTTTTTATCCTAAAGGACCCCTATACAGTTATTCTGAAAAGGCAGTTTGACACTTTTTTAAACCTTGTATATATATATATATATATACATATATATATATATATATATATATATATATATATATATATATATATATATATATCCAAGGTAAAACAAAATCTTGTTGTTAAATATTTATAATCTGTCTGCCTTCTCTTTTAACGCTGGTTTCAAAGAGACAGAGTCATTAAGTCCTGGGGGGGAATCTTGCTGCTAGCCTTAACTGCCACTGCAGTTCTTTTTTACTTAAAAGATTCTTCCAATCACCCCCTCTTAATTCAATACATACAGTCTCTAAGATGCCAAACTTAAAGCATACAAATCCATTACATGTCTTTGAATGTCTGTAAAGGGCATTTGTTTCTTTTTTATTCTTAATATCATTATTATGTCCATAAATTCTACATTTTAATGCTCTTTCCATTTTGCCACATAAAATCCTTTACATGTCACACAAATAGCGAGATAAACCACCTTTTCAGTATAACAGTTCCCTTTTATAAAACTAATGTCGGTTTCCATCTTGTTGCACAATATTACACTACTACATATTGTAATATATGGACATTGGGAACATCTCTCACAGGGCTTTGTTCCTCCACCCAAATATTTGTTGTTATCTATTTTTTTTCTCCAACGGTGCTTTCATATTCCTGCCAACCTTATGGATAAAATCTGGTTTCTCCCCCACAACTCTATTCACATCCTTGTTTACTCTGAATATATTCCAGTTCTTTAGTAGTATTCCACTTAATTCTCTGGAATTCTCAAAATTTTTGGATTAATTATTCCCATCACTATTAATGTGATCCTGCAAACCTATTCCTAGTAGGGGCTTGTACCTTTTTTCACATTCTTTAAGTACTCCATCCAGTATATCATCTACAAATTTTTAAGAGTATCCCCTCTCTAAAAACATATCAGTTAATTTAGTTAATTCTATTTTAACATCTCTGAACTGAGAGGTCATACGGGCTACCCTGATGGCTTGTCCCTTTATCAAACTCTTCTTTTGTATACGTGGGTGGCTACTGGAAAAATGGAGGTATGAGTTACAAAAAGTACTTTTTCTGTAAATATTGGATTTACACCCTGTAAGTGTATGCAAAATGGTAGTATCTAAGTAAGGAATGCTTTATTTATTGCATTCATAAGTAAATTCCAAAAATGACATAGTACTGTTCAAATA
This sequence comes from Protopterus annectens, assembly GCF_019279795.1. NCBI lineage: Eukaryota > Metazoa > Chordata > Ceratodontiformes > Protopteridae > Protopterus > Protopterus annectens. The sequence goes on from NC_056737.1 coordinate 1,960,918,238, forward strand.
TTCAATAAACATAGGTATACTTTCTATATTACCATTCAATAAGATGAATATATCATCCAAAAATCAGATGTACAGCTTGATATTATTGTAAAAATTGGTTTAGAAAACATATTTCCTTTCCCAGGCTAATAATGCAATATTGGCATACACTGGTGCGCATGCTACACCCATGGCCACCCCTCTTAGCTGTTGAAAATATTGGCCTTCAAAATAAATAAAATTATTCTCTAGTATTAATGCCATAAGTTCTCTTATCAAACAAAATCTGATCATGATGGAAATGTGAACAAGCTGTTAAAGTCTCTTCAAAAATTTCTAACTCTTCCTGTTTAGGAATGGATGAAAATAAATCTTTTACATCAGTTGTTAGAAATATTACATCTTGAAACCAGATATCCTGTTTAAGTTGTCCCAAAAATTCCCAAGACTCTTTCACTAAGTGTGTTGTCCTCTCTACCACTTGTTTCACCAGTTTGTCAATATAAATGGCCATACCTTGGGTTTTTGAACCTCCGGCCACAACTGTGGGTCTAAATGGTGGTTCCATGATTTTCTTATGTATTTTGGGAATACAAAATATAATTGGAGCAACAGGATGTGAATTAGTTAGAAACTGGTATATATCCTGATTGATACATTGATCTAATAAGTATTCCTCTAGGTAGGAATCTATATGTCTATAGGCAATTTTTGTTTGATTTTTAGAAAACTCTCTTCATTGAATAAAATGTTTTGCATAATATTTGAATAATCTACAGTGTTAAAAATCACAATACCACCTCCCTTGTCAAGTGTCATAATTAATATATGATTGTCTTCCCTCAGTTTGCACATAAGTGTATACTCCTCTTTATTTAAGTTCCTAGTAAAACTTTTTTTTTTGTGCCCATAAATCATACATATCTTCCATTACTGCTTTTTCAAATACTTTATGTGATTTTACAATGAGAAATGATTGCAGAAATGTTTAACCAATACTTGGGGGGTTTGGATTATTTAAATGGAACTATTGTATCATTTTTTTATTCTGATGAAGTCTCCTGTGAGAGAGATGAAAGCGCTCAATGTTATTTCATTTATTAAAGGAAGAGTCTAGTTGCAGTCTGCGGTGTGTTTTTCTTTGGTTAAGTGTTTTTGCTTCATGCTTATTGCACCTTTTCCAATTGCAAGTTTTTCACTCATATAATTTTTATTACAAATATGTAACATTTTCATCAGGCCTGGATCAGAGAATGCCTTGTAGGTTAGGCATAAGTCCCCTCTCAATAAATTATATGAGACGGAGTAAAGGGATAGGGCCTTTAGTTGGTCTGCATAAGATATGTGTCTTACTCTTTGTATTTTTTTAGTGAGAAACCTCTGGGGCTGCTCCAGTTGGTGTAACTGCCTGGTTAGGTGCATGCAGAAGGGGGCATTGTACTCGATTATGGGCCTCAAGACGTCCAAGTACAATGGTAATATGACTTAATTTGATCTTGATTCCATGCCTTTACTTATAAGTTGTGACAAAGAGAAGGATTTCCTCACTTCCGTAGCTACCTGGTGGTCCAAGTTTAAGTTACTATCTATCTGTGTTCCTAGGTCCCTCACCACTGGGTCTACTTTTAGGGTCTATATCAGATGCTCGAAAGCTTACAAGTCTGAAGCTCACAACTTCAAACTGCAAACCTTGAAAGCTGACAATATCAAACATACAAAAAAAATACTAACTACCCAAAAAAATGCTCTATGCAGGGGGGCAAGCCCCCCTGCACTCCCCACACCCCCCCACTATTTAAATATACCAACTCCAAGATCGCACTATAGTGCAGTAAAGGGAAATCTTCCATTCCCGCACTCTATGGCAATCTCTGTTCTGTGGTTCAATGTTGTCAGCTTTCAGGATTTGAAGTTCGAGGTTGTGAGCTTTGGACTTATCAGCTTTCGATGTTCCAATATAAACCCTACTTTTAGGGGTGTGCTATCAATATTATAATTTGTATGGATATCTGACTTACCAAAGGGTATACTTATGCATTTTTTTAGCAGTTATGTCGGAAGGTTTAACAATTTGGCATGGCCTAAAAAGGCACTATGTTGATAGATGAAATGTTTGACAGTATCCAGAAGCCAAGTGGTGACAAGTGCAAACCATCTCTGGCAAAGCATTATGGTTTGTCGATAATGTCTCCCCAGGCTGACAGAGTTTGGATTGTGACACTAGAAACTAAACCATTTGTTGAAGTCAATCATTTTTTGCTGGTACTGCGGTATCATCACTGGTGAAGGCAGGATGCTACTCAAGACTAGATTCATACCCACCTGGGACACATATTCAGAGAGCTCCATCATTTTGTTTTTCATATAGTCCAGTGAGGTAAGGCTTAGGTCATTTATGCCCATATGGATTATGACCATGTTATACAGGTACATGTGCTTTAGAGACCTAAGTGCATGTGTGATCTGGTGGATCATGGCTCCAGACAGACAATTCACTGTGATCTTCTCTTTCTTTAGCTTGGTAAAGGGGCATCAGTATGTCTTACAATGGAATCTCCAATAACTAGAATGTTTGGTTGTGTAGTGTGTTGCTTTATGGGCTTGGAAGTGGATCTACTATGATTTTAAGAGTTATGTGTTGAGTGAGGTGCTGCCCTTTTTGAATTTGTGCAGGCCACTGAAATATGCTTTTAGGAGGTCTTAAAGGATGGGGTAGATTACAAGTGAGCACCTCAACATATGTGGGGTCTATGTGTTTGTTCCTTAGTGAGTGTTTTGGGTGTAATGTTGACAACCTGGTTTGTATTTTTCATGTGTGTATGTGAGAGCTTTGCCTACAATGATATTGTGTATCTACATCTCTCACACACTGTGTTTGTCTGCTCAAAAATTAAATGGTTGTCAGTGAACATGAGGCAGCTACTACACTGCCAGTATTCACCAGGTCAGAAACAGAGATGACAGGAAAACACCTATCCATTATACCAGATCCTTAGTAGATGGGAAGGAGTAGGGGAGAGTCACTTAAAGGTCTAAGTGAGTGGTTGGCTTTATACTTTTGGATGGCCTGCAGTGGTGCTGCCTCTGCCCAACTAGAAGCTCTTTAAGAGTTACAGACTTTTTTTTACATCAGAAAATGTATATTAATTCACAGTCTCTTATTCTGACAATGTCTCAAGTTAAAAGAACTGATATTTTAAAAGTGTCCCTAACTGTCTTTGATTTGTTCTGGATTTGTCCCTGATTCTGTTGAAATGTGTCCTGGAATGGCTGAGAGCTATATGTGGGCTGTTTTATCCCTTCCAGACAAAGTCACATTCAAGTTTATTTTGTGTTTATTAGGACTGCATGTTTTTGTTTCAAGTTGCTTCTCCCCCCCCACCCCAATTTTTACTAGAGGTATATTCAGTCCACAGAGTACCTGTGTTCCATCTCCCTGTAATTACCATTGTGCCTTCTAATGAGGAAATTATTGGCCAATTATAACATCATGTGCTAAATCAGGCAGCAAAGCTACAAGATGAAGTATTTTGCCCAACAAAGTTTGAATTTCTGCAAGAGATGAAGGATACTCCTACCAGTCTCCCTGAACACATATGACTTATGCATTCCTCTTGTCATTTGTTTTATGTCTATTGGCATCATTTTTTAAATAAGTGTGACCGTGTTACCAGAATCTAGTAACCCCTTCAATTCCTACCCACCCACAAATACAATAGTGTTAGCTAACTTAGTTGTGGCATAGAGGAAATATCATGGGTATTCTATTATTTTAAGAGCTACTTTATCACAATCCATTAGTACATTTTAATTATCAGCATGATGACTTGAAATGACATTTTTGATAGGCACATCATTTACATTTTTCTTGCCAGCAAGTTGGCTAGAAATCATTATTCCTATTACGTATCCAACAATATTAAGCAATGTGCTCGCACATTACAGCTTCCTCTGATTAAGTACATGCAGAGCCACCTCTCTAGGCAAATCTCTTTCTTATGTAATGCAGACATCTCTGCCATTATAGACTACAAACCCAAAACCTTTTTCAAGTGATTTGCACTTGACTGTGTTATCACAAGGTTTCATTAAAATGCAGTACTTTTATTTGTGAATCAGATACTACGCTACAGCATATATAAGCATATATCAGCAGTCATATTCAGTGTCTGTTGATGAGCACATATCAGAATAATTCAACTCTGAGTGTCTTAATGATTTTTTTAGAATGGAAACTCTTTTTTTTCTTTTACCACTCTTGTTACTTTTATCATATGAATCAGAAAAACTTGTTGACCATTTTTAATTTTTATCCAGTTAAATCCCATGCTGTTACCATAATAACATTTATCTCTTTTAAATGTTCCAGTTTTCTGTGTTTTGTGTTCTGTTTCAACCAAGTGCATTTCTCCAGCATGTACAGGAAAAAAATTAATTTAGTTAGACAGGCACAGAAGGAAACATTACAAAAATTTAATTGTTTGGCATAATAACTTGCCAAAAGCTCCAGAAAGAGCCTGTAATCATTTTTTTAATTGAACACCATTCCAGCATAAAGATCAAGTCATTCCTCCAAACTCCTGGTTCAATGTAAATATGCAGTTCACAGTTTATTTATTTATTTATTTATTTTATTTTATTTTATTTTACATTTGTTGACCGGGCTAGTCTAGCTGGATATATGTCCATTTTCAGTAGAGGCCCGGGGAGAAAAGCTCCATTGGTTATTACAAGTTTAAACAGAGATAGGCAATACAAGGTTATAATTTATAAACAGAAGTAGATAATACAAGTTATTACAGGTATTATGATAGGAGCAAAAACCAAAAAGTGTAATAAAAATTTTTTTTTTTTTTGTGGATTACAATAGTCAGGGTATTATATATTCCTTCAAATATGCATTTAACAAATTAATGTGCCAAAGAGTACATCCAAGCTGTTTAAATGTTTGAGTAAGTCGTTGAAAAGGTTCAAAGACATTCTTTGTTTTGCTGAAATAGTTTATTAAGATTTTGAAAAAAAAAGACAACTTTAAAATACAATACAGTGTTAAAATATAACGAATCCTAGTTTTAAAGAACAACAGACATTCTTAATGCTTAAACTGTCCATGTCTCTTAATCCTGCAATCATTGATTTAACTTAGTTATTGTTCTGCCTTTTCATATTCAACCAAAGTATAATAAATAAAATATATTTGTTTCATAACTGGTCATTTTTTTGTAATTTTCAGTTCATTGTTCCTTGCTATGATTACCTGCACTCTGTTAAACTTTCAGAGTATTTACTCTAAATTAAATGTTATGTTATGTGTGGATGAAACCCCTTCTGATATGTATGCCTTTACTGTGGCATGGTGTACCAGACAGAATGAAAAAAATAATAATAATAATAATGGTCACCAAGTAATTTGTGGAAGCATAGCCAGTAGGTGCTGTAGTAACTATTTCTTTTTCTGACACATAATTTGATGTACTTGAAGCAGATCACAATGCAAGTATATTTAACATTTGAACTGAGAGAGTAAAAACTAACGATAACTACTTTTACTTGTCTGTAGAGTATCTTCTCAGCTACATGATTCCTTAATATTTGCAATAATAATAATAATGGATTATTTTGGGGAGATTTTAACACCCAGTCCAGTCCCACTGCTACTGAACATGTGG